>NC_043020.1:4165829-4240829 GCF_006345805.1 Octopus sinensis | reverse complement strand
ACTGTTCTTCAAAACTTCTAATTTTCATTATCAATTTACTGCTAATTTAGATATTTTCAAACGTTTTTTTTTTATTGCACTTTACAAAAATTACAGTCACTCATTTTATTTTAAAAAGAAAAAGGAACAGAAAAAAAACCTATTTCTTTTACGTTTAAAGTTCGTTGTTTATCAAAAACAGTAGCAATGGAAGATGTTTTATAAAACGTTGGCGTAATCAGACTGAAAAACGAAGTCACTTTAATGTTTTAATGATCCTACCGAGTGGATGAAGCAATTTTGTGAATAATTTATCGGATTTAGCGATATATATATATTTCAGTAAATAATAATGTGTTGAAATGTCTAAAACGGATTTGGAGGCATATGATATCAGCAATATGATATTTTCTACCTCTAACAAATATCTAAACTCATGTTTCTCTTCATTAATCGTCATCAGTTCTGAGTCATAAATAAAAAATAAAATGGAAATCTGATTGGCGATTGATAGGAAAAGGTACGCCATGTTTTGATGTACAAATATAGTTGTTGCCACAGACATATTATTAAACGTAAGCCAGCTTTTTGTTGTTTTCTGTACATTTATCAGATGTTTCTGGCGACATACAAGATATATCTTTCTTCTTTCACTTGTTACAGTCATTAGACTATGGCCACGCTGGGGCATAGCTTTGAAGAGTTGTAATCTTTTCAAATCTGGCACTTACTTCATCGTTATCTTTTGCCGAACCACAAAGTTACGGAGGCGTAAACAAACCAACACCGATTGTCAAGCAGATAGGAAACAAATACAAAGACACACACACACCAATAAATACGACGGGCTTCCACACAGTTTCTGTCTAAAAATCTATTCACATTTGCCCAAGGTGCCGTGCAACGGGACTGAACCCGAAATCATATAGTTGTCAAATGAGCTTCTTAACCACACAAACACACCGGCGCCGAGAACATTCTCTGTTGTTTATAGAGAGGAAACCACCGAAGAAGACCAATGGACTTGTTTAACTCGGGATGGTGCCGTGGGAATGGCAGGTATTTTGTCAAGAGTTACAGGAGGAGGCTGAGTGTGTCAAAGAGAGAGAGAGAGAGGAGAGAGAGAGAGAGAGAGAGGGCACAAACGTGAAGGCACAGACAGATGTATTTGACAGGGAGACGTAGACGGTGGTGGACTGAGAAAAAAACAGAGGGGATGGAGAACGAGTGAGTGGGAGAGAGAAGATGGGTAACGTATAAACAGTGGCATTGATCGTGTAAGAAGAGAATGACCAGCGGATAAATGAGGCCGATGGAGAGGAGTTGAAAAGGATGTGCAAAGAAGCAAGAGATCTGCGCTGAAGAAGAACCATCTGTCAGTTGAAGTCTAAAAGATTGAAGGAAATCGCGTGCGCGCGCAAACACACACACACACATCGCTACGCGAGTTGTCATGTTTGTCAGCATCAAACCTTCTACCTTCCCTCCCCTCCCTCTCTGTCACATACACTTTCTCGCTCGCTATCTATTTTGATATACATGTGTGTGTGTGTGTGTGTGTGTGTGTTGCCGATCTAGTTAGTCGTCTCTCTCTCTCATTTATATATATAAAGGAGCACTCTGTCGCTTACAACGACGAGGCTTCCAGCTGATGCGATCAACGGAACAGCTTGTTCGTGCAAGTGGCTGAGCGCTCCACAGACACGCGTACCCCTAACGTAGTTCTTAGGGAGATTTAGCGTGACACAAAGTGGGACAAGGCTGGTCCTTTGAAATACAGGTACAACTCATTTTTACCAGCTGAGTGGACTGGAGCAATGTGAAATAAAGTGTCTTGCTCAAGGACACAACGCGTCGCCGGGAATTGAACTCACGGAATACCCTAACCACTAAGCCACGCGCCTTCCCACACACACACACGTGTGTGTGTGTGTGTGTGTGTTGTGTGTATAAACTTAATTGGAAATGGATGAGTGACATTCAATTAAAGGATCTCTTCCATCTCAATCACAGATTTTTAATTAAGTTTTTTTTAACTAAACAGTTTGAATCTTCGAATACTGGTAGAATTTCTCACGGAGAACACGGTTTACTCTCAACGTTTTGAACAAAATTTCGTATTTTAGAAGTTATTTCGCGTTAAAGTGGTTGTATTTGGGTAATTTCAACCAATCAAAGACACATACAAATACATATATATGTATACAGAGAGAGAGAGAGAGAGAGAGAGAGAGAGAGAGAGAGAGAGAAGAAATAATGAAGATAAACGAGCGACAATGATGAGTAAAGGAACGAGAGAGTAAAAGTGAGAAAGTAAAAAGCCGACTTTTCTCATATCTAACAGGTAAGTAAATTGCACATCAGATATACACAGTTTTCGGCCAGAGTAAAAGAAAAAACAAATTGTTCGACTGGAAACTACAGAGAGAAGAAAATTATCAAAAGAAGAAGTTTTATGTAAGATGAAATTGAAGAGAGAGAAAGAGGGGGGGAGAAGAAACAGAGAAAAATAAAAATAAATTCAAAAGAATTTGGTCGAAGATTCACTCTTCATCCGCACCCCCGCCTCTTACTTCCATCAGGCAAGAAGCTCCGTCACTGACTTGAAGACATCCTAAGATCCAAATATCAACAGTGGTCACATACAGTACCATGGACGGTAGGAGACTAGAGTGGAAGGTAAAAGAGTGAGTTTGGTAGACTGAAAGGTCAACGTTCTGTTGAAAGACGGATTACAATTGGACCTAACGAGATAATGTTGGGTGAGTGGATTTAAATAAAAGGGGGAAGAATAAGGAAAGAGAGAGAGAGAGAGAGAGGTGGGGAGAGGAAGATAAAGAGGAATAAAGATATCCAAGATACCTACACAGCCCCCTCTGCTGGTCAACGATTGATTGTAGATAAAGAATGATTGTGAGGCCTTACACACACACGTATGCCTGTATGTATGTATATCATCAAGAGTAGAGTCCACAGCGATCCGTAGGTAGGAGAGGTGCATGATAGATCGGTAGCCACTACACACATTTTTTTCTCTCCTTCTTTCTGTGTCTCTTTCTGTAGAAGAGCGTAGGCTCGAAACGTAAAAGATTTTTTCTATTCCTGAGCGTTATACTAATACATCTGTTTTCTACACCACTTGTCTTCGTCTTTTGTTTTTTTTTCGTCAATTCTTCCCCCGATGTATATATATATATATATATAACGTATGGTGGAGTTTATTTAGTCTGGTCCAGTGGTCTCTTACTCTGGACTAACCTAAATCAAGCACTGTTTTATGCTTGTATTGAGTACTTCGTCTCTAGATTCATCTCCAGATCATTACCTCATTATGTATGTATGTGTGTGTAAGTATATTTATGTGTGTGTAAGCGTGTATGTGTATCTATTTATGTGTACATATATGTATGTATGTATAAGATATTAAGATAAATAAATAGTTACCTAGACAGACACAAAGACCGACAGACAGACAGCAACAAACGAATAAAACTAGTTTCAATATAACAAAACAAATGAATAAATAAAGAAAGAAGGAAATAAATAAATAAATAAATAAATATAAGAAAGAAAGAAAGAATGAATGAAAGAGAGAAAAGTAAGCAATCTTATGTTGGTATTATGTAAAAATTTGCCAGTGTATATGTCGGCAGCCATATTGGTTGAATTCAGAAAGTATGGACCGGAAGATCGATGTAACTTTTGATAGGAAAATAATCCGGAATGAAAAGAATGTTTAAATATAACCGGAAGTTAACATTGATTGACTGAGCAAAACGAGTGGGACTTTCGACAATCTGTAATAATGTGTGTCTGAGAGAGAGAGAGAGAGAGAGAGAGAGAGAGATGGGGGGGGGGGGTCAGGGAGAAAAAGAAGAAAAAAGCGAAGAAGAAATATTAAAAGAAATGAAGGGCAAAAAAAAACCCCAAATAAAACCAAAGATATAAAATGAACGAAATTAGAAGAAAAGGAAAATAAAAATAAACAAAAGACGAAAGAGAGCGAAAGAAGAAAGAATACATTATTGAAAGAAAGAGCAAATGAATGAACGAAAGAGTAATTAAAAAAGAACTGTAAGAATGAAAAGAAAAAAAAAGGAATGGAATATTGAAAGAAATAGAAACCCGGAAAGAAAAGAATAACCCAAGATAGTATTTAACACACACACACACACACAAAGAAAAATGAGAAAAGAAAGAAAGAAAGAAATCAAAGAAGAAACAAACACAGCAAAGAGTTAAAAACAAAAATTAAGAAAAAGATCAAAGGCAAAGTAATGAAATCCAACAAAGAGGAAAGATCGAGAAAGAAAGAAAAAAGAATGATGAAAAGCAATAAAGAACGAGAACAAAGGAAAGAAAGAGAGGGGAGAAAGATAACAAATAAATATAAAATGAATGAAATAAAAAAGGAAGAAGCAAAAGTAAACGGAAGATAGTAATTTCTCTCTCTACCTCTCTGTCTGTCTGTCTGTCTGTCTGTCTCGTCTCTCTCTCTCTCTCTCTCTCTCTATATATATATATATATATATATATATATATATATAGAGAGAGAGAGAGAGAGAGAGAGAGAAACAGAGACAGAGAGAAATATAGAAAGGAGGAAAAAGGAAGAATTAAGAAAGAATCAAAGAAAGGAAGAAAAGAAAAAATAAAGAGAGAATGTGTGTGTGTGTGAGGGAGAGAGAGAGAGAGAGAAAGAAAGAGAGAGACGAGGGAGGTAAAAAAAGCAGGTGAGCGAGTTGTAAAGAGGCGCCATCTGTCAGAAGTTGTATCAAACAATGAATTCATTAAGGCAGACGACATAATTACAACTTTTCACCATTGATGTCCGCCGTATCGACATTTTAGCTTTCCATCAACTAAATTTCAACTGCTAACAACATTATCATTGTCGTCGTCGTCGTCGTCATAATAATTATTAGCAATAAAAAACAACAACAAATGAAACCACAAACAGCAGCAGTATCTTCGCCATCTTGACTTTCATATTTCACTGATAAAAAATCACATCGCGTTTACTTTTCTTCCATTTTAGTAATGAAGTGGTTATATAGAATGGCGGCAGCCTTGGTGGCGAGGGTGGTGGTGCTGGTGAGGGAGAAGAGACGATTTGCCTATGGGGCAATAGGTTTCGTTTGTCTACCTACCACCTTACCTCTCTCTCCCTCTTTCTCTGTTTGTCTGTCTGTCTGTCTGTCTATCTATCTATCTATCTATCTATCTATCTATCTATCTATCTATCTATCTATCTATCTATCTATCTATCTATCTATCTATCTATCTATCTATCTATCTATCTATCTATCTATCTATCTATCTATCTATCTATCTATCTATCTATCTATCTGTCTGTCTGTCTACCTATATAAGTGCAGACGTGGCTGTGTGGTAAGAGACTAGCTTCTCATGCACGTGGTTCCGAGTTCAGTCCCACAGAGTGGCGCCTTAGCAAGGGTCTTCTAGTATAGACCCAGTCCAACTAAAGCCTTATGAGTGGATTTGATAGACGGAAATGTGTGCACGTAACTCCGTCACCCAACACTGCTTGACAACCGGTGCTGATGTGTTTACGCCCCCGTAACTTAGCGGTTCGGTAAAAAAAGAGCAATAGATGAAGTAACAGGCTTAAAAATTAAGCACTGGGGTCGGTTCGTTGGACTAAACCCTTGAAGGCGGTGCCCCAGCATGGGTGCAGTCTAATGAGTGAAACAAGACGAAAAGATATATGAGTGTATGCAGACACATGCATATACCCTCAGACTCGTTCATATACAGACGCAGATACATACAAGTGTGTGTGTGTGTGTGTGTGTGTGTGTGTGTGAAACGATAAAAGAAGGTACACAGTACATGGTAGAGTTTATTAATTGATTCGAAGCCGAGGCATCACAAAGTCGCCATTCCCATCGATAGAGTGATGTCGGAATAAAGCCTCGACTCAGTATTAAATTATGCAGTGACAATTCGAATAGAAAAATACAATATAAAATTGATTTTAGTTTTCTTTCCTGCTCACGAAAAAAGAAATGTGAATCTCATGCTCCTGATCCGGCCATTGGTGCCGTCTGTTGGATAATTAATTTCTAAGAAGAGAATGATGACATCATACTTGTTTTTGATGCCGATAAAATACAAACCTAACACTAGTGACATCAGACTAAAAGTCGACAATTGCTTGAAATAAAATCGTAAACGTGATTTTTAAGCAGCATGTTCCCAGCTGAGGGTTAAGATGTTGTCATGTCAGCTTTCATAGTCAAAAATTTAAGCGGTTTATATTTCGTGTGTGTTTTTAGAACTGAGAAAATGGCACCAGTAAAGAATTCAGCAGACGAACCTGGCTGTAACAGAAGAAAAGACAGAGCATTTTGAACTTTTTCAGTCGTGCTATGAATCCCACACATACAAAAACTGAATCGGGTTCGTTAGTAACCGAGAACATGAGAGTTTATGTAGAGAAAGACAAGATGCAATCAGTCGCAGAACTTCTACATGGTGATGCATTATGGGAGTCAAATCCGAGTAAGATACAGCTGGGAGATAATCCTGCCAGTCAGAAGAAACTTATTTCGGCAGCGTGTCATATTTAGACATTGGAAACATTTTCAATCCTTGGGTAGAAGGATGTAAAAGTTAGTCGAATCAATTTCCTGCTTTGGTCAACAGAGTTGAAAATAGATTATCGAAAAGAAGTTGTTGAAAGCTGCGTCCAGTGGGATATTTATCTGGTATATTTGAAAGTAAAGGAGATCGCTTCAATAAACGAGCCTGAAATGCATAGGAAATTCACTGCTATCCAAAAAAAAAAAACTCGTGAGAAAATTAGTAAGTGGATGTATCCTAAATATGATGTTGAGACAAAGCCGCCACAAGCAACTTCTTGGGGAGTTCGACTGAAATAAAACATTGCATTCCTGATGATGTGAAACTCATTTTAAATTCCATTACAACAATCTTGCTTTTAAAAATCTCTCACACGATTTTGTTTGAAGTTATCTAAATCGATTCCCACAGTAAATTTCCTCAGATGTGATGCATCAGCTGAAAGAACGAAGAACGACGATAAGTTCCTACTCCTCAAAGACACCATAAAGATAGAACACATTTTTTATTTCTAGTTTTATTGGAATTGGTAAAAAGCCATTTTCAAATGCACTGAGAAATTCTCAAAGTTATAATAAATCATGAAACAAACAATGTAAAGAAAATGAACGCAGGCAGGTACAACAGCTAAAGAATTATGAAGTGAAGTTCATATCTCGGCATCTGAATTTTAGAATGTATTCAAGTCAATGGTGGGGATTCTATGTATGACTGACAACTGAAGTAGAATTGGCAATGTATTCTTCACTTATATCCATGACAAATGTAACGGTAGATATTTGATTTGTAAACATTATTATGATGTGGGAGTCGGCAGTTGTGATGATAAAAATTGGTTGTTATAATTGTATGTTGTGAAATGTGAAAGATGAACAATGCATGTTGTTATAAGGAAATATTTATTTACCGTTACGTTAGAAATACCTTGCCTCGACGGGCAGATTATGATAAATCCAAAAGCATGCGAAAGTTTGATGCGGTAGAATGTTTGAGTTTGGGTCCTCTTCATTGTTTAGTAGTAATTGTGGAGACAGATGGAATGATGTTGTAAGAGAACAGAATTCGAACTAGTGAGAATTGTAGGGTGTGGGACGTTGTCTGACAGTAAACTTTGTTTCTCCCTCTGACCAAGGTTGGTCAGCCAGGTTTCGTTGAGTCGTCACGATGTGACTGACTGACTTTTGCTTGGGATGTGCTTGCTTATATTAAGATCCAGAAGGACAGATATATCATTGAGAACAATAGATTTAGTTGGTGGTCTTGTTATCTCTATTCTAGCTTTTGGTGAAGTAGAAGAGGTTAGAAAGGGTCAAGTGGTGAAGACATTATTTCGGCCAAGCTAAAGGCATCTGGAAGATGTAAAACTGCTGTCAGAGAAAAACCTTTGTTCCGCCGTGGGAAAAGTTCTGTAGCAGGGTTAGTTTAAATTTGTCTATAGTGGATCGAATCCACTTCGTGCATGCAAGATTCACTACACAAACATCAGAGATGAAACCACTCATTAACGTATTTTCTTCAGTGGCCGGAAGTGAGATGAACCGAAGTTGTTCCGTATCTCGTGGATTCTGTGGAAAGCATTAATTACACATTCACAATGGAGTGGTGTAAATGAGGCAATTTCCAAGTGGCGGGCTTAAGCAAAAGATGTCTTGTGTTGAATAATTTCACCACAAGCTTTAGTTTGGTAACATTACAATTGTGAACCCTGCAAAAATCGTTGAGAAACTACTGCAGAAGAGGCTGGAAGAAGGCCCAGTTGTATGATGAAAAAGAAGTTCACGCCGAAAATGTATTCCTATGGATTGTCAAGAGAAATCAATATGTTGCAGAAGTTTTGGTGCCAAACATTACACAAGATGCGATTTCTACCACTAGAACTTTGGTCCAGCACTATGATGAAGGACCAGCTTTAGTTGTTATTGGTCAATAACCACGAACTCAATTGAAGATTTCGTATCCAAGATACTGCTAAAATGTTTCTTTAAAACCAAAATTTGTTTATTCAAAAGTGACTCGCTGTTTGCTTTTGGTTGTGAGTAAGGATGTGACATAGTCAACTCAGGGTCCATATTCATTCAGGAAAGCAAAGGAGAAGAAGAAGAAGAAGAAGAAGAAGAAGAAGAAAGAAGAAGAAGAAGAAGAAAAAAAAGAAGAAGAAGAAGAGGAAGCGAGAAGAACAGGAAAACGCCAATTCGACGACAGCAAACACAAAAAGAACAAGAGAGAGGGGGGATGGATGGAGGGAGGAGATTAGAAAAAAAGACGACAGAAAAAGAAGCCCGCTTTTCCTCAAAACATTTCACGCCATCTTAAGCATTAAGAGTTGAGCGAACCATTAGCTAAAAGAAAAACGACAGGAAATCTCAAAGCTTTGTCATCATCAGTCATGGTTTATTTCCTAATTGTAGCCCTTGCAGAGAGAGAGAGAGAGAGAGAGAGAGAGAGAGAGAGAGAGAGAGAGAGAGAGAGAGAGAGAGAGGGGGGAGAGAGAGAGAGCGCGGTGGGGGCGAGGGAAAGGACTGAATGAGAAAAGGAGTGAGAAAAAAAGAGAGAGAGTTTTTGTTTTGTCTTCAGTCGCCATTTTACGCTCGGTGATTGGGTAAAGCCAAAGCAAAACGTGTGGGTAAAATGTTGGTGAAAACGTTGGTGATGTGTGGGTGAGAAGACCCGATTAGAATCTCTGCAAGAGTGGCGAATTAGGGTGGTGGTGCTAGATTTGGTATGGACGGTTGGAAGTGTGAGTGTGTGTGTTGCTGGAAAGATTGATGGGTGTATGCTAGTATACGCATGTATCTACATGCATTATATATGTATATACGGATGGACGAATGTATATGTGCATGGTGTGCGTGCGCACGCGTCACCATAATAGATCGGTAGCCACTACACATATTTTTTTCTCTCCTTGTTTTTTCTGTGTTCCTTTCTGTGGAAGAGTGCAGGCTCGAAACGTAAAGGACTTTTTCTATTCCTGAGCGTTATACTAATACATCTGTTTGTTTTCTACACCTCCTGTCTTCGTCTTCTGTTTTTTTTCGTGAATTCTCCCCATATATATATATATATATATATATATATATATATATATATATATATATATATATGGATGGATGGATAGATGTGCATTTATATAGAATGCACCCCCCACATTTGCATACTTCGCGCAAAATTGTCAATTACTTGAATACATTTCTCTTTGGGGATTTCCATGATTTCTGCTCTGATTGCTGCTTTCAGTTCACCAATCATTTGAGGGTTGTTCTGGTAAACATTAACCTCGAGATAAAAATCTGTGGTGGTCAAATCCGGTGAATGTGGTGTCCACTCAACATCACACTTCCTGCAGATCAGTCTCTCCCGAAATCGCTCTCTCAGCCAGGCTAAGGAATCATTTGATGCCGGGTGGTGGAACCATCGTTCATCTCGATCTATCCCTCTGCGTCGTCCCAATGATGCCCAACACGTCCTCAGCCCTGCCACATAGCGCTCCGTATTCACCGTTTGAGTTCTCACATTTTCGTCTTCGAACAAATATGGGCCGATGATTCCATGTTTAGAGATTGCTACCCATGCTGTGCACTTTGTTGTGTGTAACGACATCTGAAATACTTTCTCTGGTGCGGATATACCCCAATAATTATTAATTTTTGCTGTTTACATGCCCTGACAGCAAAAAGTGCGCTTCGTCAGAGAACCAAACACGATCCAAGAAGATTGGATTGCCTTCGATTGCCTCACAAAACCATTCCCACAGGGTTATGCGTTTTTCTATGTTTGCCTTTGTAAGTTTTTGCTTTATTAGGATCTGGTAAGGATACAAATGAAAATCTAATTTAAGAACACTGCTCAAAGACTCTGGAGAGGTCCCCAGCTCTTGACTGTGCCATCGAAGGGATTTCTTTGGGCTCCGCCCCACTGAATCCCGTACAGCATCATTGTTTCTTTCTGTTCTAACACTCACCCTCTGACCAGAATAAGTGTCTTTCAGACCTTTAGAATTAAAATTTGGCACAGTTCCATACTCTCTGAACTTCTGAACCCAGTCAAAAATTCTGCTTTTTGGTGGAGTATGATGACACCGAAACTGTGTCTGAAAATTTATTTGCACCGCAGTGTATGATTTGTTGACGAAATAGGCTTTTCTTTGGTTGACCAAGACATGTTGGGGTAGACTATTATATCCAATCTTTCGTGCACAGACAGACAGAAGGACAGATAGATAGATAGATGTGCGTATATGTACATATGGTTTTTAAAAAATCATTTGAATTATTCCAATAAAGGAGCCATTTTTTCTAACAATGTACGCGTGCGTGTACGTCTGTGAGTACACGTGTATGTGTACATGAATATGTATTTATGTATATACGTCTATATGCTTATATACAGATGAATCCAAGTGTGTTTATGTGCGTGCGGGCTCCATGAAAATGAATGTATCAGCGTGTGTATGCGCGCGCGCGAGTGCATGTGTATGCACGTGCCTGTTATATGCATATTATTGTCTTTACAAAGGAGGGATGGAGGAGGAGGAGGAGGAGCGCGTACGACATTTAAAATCAGTAGTAAGGGTTGATCTGTATTTAATGACACATTAATATAAAACTGTATTGATTTGTAATAATGATATATATATATATATATATATATATATAGATAGATAGATAGATAGATAGATAGATAGATAGATAGATAGATAGATAGATAGATAGATAGATAGATAGATAAAACAAAAATCAACCTTGATTAAACTACATCATCATCATCAACAACAACAACCCGTGTGTTGTTGCTAATAAAAACCACCAATATCCTAGGTTTGCAAAGTTTTCGGCCAATAGTCTATGTGGCACCATTCTGTTGCAGACAACGAATTTTCCATTGAAAGGAATGGAATAAAAGTGAAGTGCCTTGGCTAAGGACACAACGCACCAGGAATCGAACCAGGCAGATTTTGTTGAAAAGTAACAGTTACCCCTTCGTGCAAGTCTCTCCTCACTCAGATATTTATCCAAGGGTAACGCCATTGCTCTAAGGAGCAGATAACAGCTGGCACCCGTGATCTCGCATTGGTCGCAGAAGACTTTAGGAAAGTTTTAGAAGTTTCTAGAATCTCTTCCAATTAAACTAAATGTTCAGCTTTTGATTACCTTTCACCATTCTTTATGCAGTTAACTAAAACTGACTTTATTTGCAAATGTAATTAATTAATCAGTTTTATTTGGATGGCGCTTGACTCAATGGAATGGATTTAAAGAAGCTGAACATGTATATACCCCCCCTCTCTCTCGCTCTCTATTTCACTTCGTCTCCACTCTTTGCTTTCATTCTCCTCTCCTTTTTCCAACGTGTCTGCTCCTTCCTCCCTATTTCTTACTTCCTGTTATGTCATCTGAAGATGTCATCTGTTGTTGAAACACAGAGCACGCCTCCACTATTCAATTCCTTTAAAGATCGAACTTTTTATTTAAACAAATTTATCTCAGAGATGTTATTCTTTCTTTCGCCTTCATTCGTTTTCTTTTATTCCCCACCTCTCTCTCATTTTTTTTTGTGCTAATCCTTCTTTCTTCGTCTTTCTATTGTTATTCTTTCATGAATTTCCTTTTTTTTTATTTACTTTGTCTATCTTTTTTTATATTCCAACCTCTTCATCCATTATTTTCTTCTTCTTAGAACAGTGGGTTGACAAACTCATTTCAGGCATGGACAAAATACTTGGTGGTGTTTAATCCAATTCTTCACGCTCAGAGTTAAAATTCAGCCGAAGTCGTCTTTAACTTCCTTGCTCTTGGAATCGATAAAATAAAGAACCAGTCAAATACAAGGAACAACAGATTTGACTCTCCCTTCCTCTCAAGTTTCTCATTTTGGGCATCAAGAAGAAATTATTCTTCTTTCGTCTAATTTTCTTTCTTTCTTCCTTATCATAGCTCTGTTTTCCTTCTTTCTTTCTTCTTTATCATAGCTCTGTTTTCCTTCTCTCCAACCGACTTCTTTCTTTCATCTTTCATCTTCTACAGAAATGTTTTTAACAATATATTTCCTTCTTTTTAATTTCTTTTACGTTCATTATTTTTCCTTCTTAGAAGAAATATTTTTTCAATTACTTTCAAGTTTTCTCAGCTTTTATCATTCCTTGATTCTTTCATTTGAGTTTCTTCATTTTCCCCCAGTCACACCCTATATTTATTATTTCCTTCAATTTTTTTGAAATACCCCCCCCCATTCTCATTCCACTATTGCAATAGTTCTTTCTCATTCATTTACATTATTTCTTTCTCTTACTTCAATATTTCCTCACCGACCACCTTTTTAATAGGTTCTTTCATTCAACATTTTATTACTATCATGGTTTAAACCTTTCTTTGTCCTTTATTCTCCATCTTCCATTCACTCAAGTCCCTTTTTCTTAAAAAAAACAAAACAGCATACGACACTTGTGTTATCTTCTGCCATTTCATGTCACTCCATATTAACTTCGCGACAATCACAAAATCACTCAGCAAAAACGTCGTCGGATTAACGACGGTTTGACGTCAGATTAACGATGGTTTACTTTGTTGCTTTTCGAAACTAATTCTTTATTGCATGACTCTCTCTCCATCCCATTGCTTTCTGTTTTAATCTCTCTCTCGCTCTCATCCACTCTCTAACTCTATCTTCCCGTCTCCTGAACAATCTATCACTCATTTCCGGTCTCAGGCAACCCCCCCCAACTAGTTTCCTATGAAATTTCTTTCACACTTCCTTCATCTTCTACAAGAACTACTACTACTACTACTACTACTAATGTCCTTTTATACGTGATCGTGCAAAGCAGTTCTGCGAGTATTACGCCTTTAAAAGCGACGAGATGGTCACGGTTGCTCCATCAGTTGAATGAGGCAAAGTCAACAAAGAAAGCATCAGACCGCCATGTTTCTTCAATGTCCTCCACGATTGGTGAAGTTTACAGACAATAATTCCGTTTTCTGGTCGATGCCAATGTTTCTACCATGTCTGCTGAAGAAAAGGGTTCACGATTTACATTCCTTGACGCTTGTTGTGAAAACGACTGGTAGTTAGGGGGGAGAGAGAGAGAGAGAGAGAGAGAGAGAGAGAGAGAGAGAGAGAGAGAGAGAGAGAGAGAGAGAGAGACATACACACACATGTAGAAACGAGAGAGATCTATGTAGAACTGCTGCGACTGACAGAAATAAAACTATACCATGGATTACTGAGAAATACGGGGTTCGGGAATTCAAAAATGGTAGAAAGTCTACAACTGATGAAGTAAAATCGAGCTGCTCTCAAGATTTTCGCGAAACTCTCAAGAATTCTTCAGTAAAATCTGCAACAGAAAAGCGATAAATTGGTGTCACGTGACTTTTAAAATAACTTTCAATTATTGTTATAAACAGAGTGGAAAATTTCATGAAAGATGTTGGCCATTTTTACTGCCGAAATACTGGAACTGAACTGTTTGAACTGCCGTGATTGTGTTAAAGTACCCTGAAGTACTTTATCTCACCCACAGTGTAGGAATTTCAAATTTGACGCTATCATGAAACTACCTCCTTATCATCCAGCCTGTAAACATCGTCCGAAGAAAAGCCAAGATACAGAGAAGATCAATGAAGTTTTTCCTTTCTTTGGGGATGGTCAGTGTGTTTGTAATCTTGTTCGGGTTGCTGATTAAACCATCAGATTGAATGTAAACATCACTAAAGGTTTTAGGGGGGGGGACAGGAGAAAAAGACGAGATCGTAGAAACATGTTACTTTAATATCTTTCCCACCAGTTCCTTCATACACACAGCTCGTGTCTTTGTGTCTGTTACTGAAGCCACTGGCTTCGCTGTTCTCTTACAATCCGTCGTATAGCTTGCATCCGGCTTCAGGCAGCTTCGAGATGTTTCGTATTATTAAGCTACATTCAGTAGGATACCTTTTTGAGAACTAAAAATGTTTTTAAGCAAACAGTAGAACAGATCTTCGGCAACGGTCGATGAGATTTCTTTGAACGGACCCTGTGATGGAGAAGCGGAAATGTGCTGACTCGTTTGAATATCGTGAACAGAAATGAAAGCGCTACATGGAGTTCTTTGAGAATACAAATTTATTCATTCAGACATGGTATTCATTAAACCAACCGCCTGTATACCCTTTCACACACACACACCCATGCACATCTATTTTTTCATAACTAAAATGTCAGTTTTAATTTTACAACATTATTAATTCTTATGTTCCACTAATGTAGAACACACACACTCTCTCTCTCTCTCCCCTCCCCCGGTCTGTTCCTTTGACTACCTTTCTTCTATCTCACTTTCTTCCAGTCACTCTCACTCTCTGTGCCACCATTCCTCTTTCCCTTTCTTTTGCTGTTTCCTCTCACATTTCCTTTTCCCTTCTCTTCTAACCCATCTATCTATCTGTCTATCTTATATATACATATATATATATATAATATATATATATATATATATATATATATATATTTGTCTTGCTGTCTGGTTTTTGCGCACACGCACACACAATTACACCCTCCACACACGTGTGTGATGTATGTGTGATGCTTGTTTGGCTGGCAGTTTACATTGAGAGTACGACAGACAGACAGATAAATAGAACAATATACGGATATAAAGATAGCCTCGGGCCGACCAAAGCCTTCTGAGTGGATTTGGTAGACGGAAACTGAAAGAAGTCCGTCGTATATATACATATATATGTGTGCGTGTGTGTGTGTGTGTGTGTGGTTTTGTCCCCCCAACACCGCTTGACAACCGATGCTGGTGTGTTTACGTCTCCGTAACTTAGCGGTTAGGCAAAAGAGACCGATAGAATAAGTATTAGGCTTACAAAGAATAAAACATGGGGTCGATTTACTCGACTAAAGGCGGTGCTCCAGCATGGCCGCAATCAGATGACTGAAACAAATAAAAGAATACAAGAATATCTACATATCTATCTATATTATAATTAAGGGCCTCTAAAAGATACCACCATGCAGCAGCCAAAACTTGACTCTAAAACCACAGTGAAGTTTGGGCTGCTATGTCTAGCATGGTGGTATCTTTTAGATATCCTTCATTATAATTTTAATAATAATCATTACCCATGAGGTTTTTATTCCCATGCTAACCACTTGATATGATCAATATTTTAAATAACGATCTTATCCTTATATACATAAATTTCTCTCTCTCTATATATATATATATATATATATATATATATATATATATATATATATATATAGAGAGAGAGAGAGAGAGAGAGAGAGATAGAGAGAGAGAGGAGAGAGAGAGAGAGAGACAGACAGACAGACAGGTAGATAGACAGATAGATAGACAGATAGACAGACAGACAGACAAGTGGGCAGACAGACAGACAGACATAGATAGATAGATAGACAAAAACAAAGTAGAAAAAAAAAGATGAAAAAGATTTCTAAGGAAATATGTCTGAACGAAACTGTCAAACTGATTATATTAGCAGACGTCGAAATCATTTCACGAATTTTGGTCATTTTTATGGGAGTAATAATCGTAGTAGTAGTTGTTATCATTATCACTATTATTGATATGAGTATACCCAAACACACACACACAGAGGCAGTAATACACAAAGGGAAAGATGAAAGAATGATTTTCGTTAAATTTACACATGTTCGTTTGATAAAATGTCTGCTGCTTCTTTATAGTGTCGTCTGACAAATGACTAGCTAACTACTTCCGGTTAGATCATTTCATCAAATCGGTAAATGCTTCATTTCCTCTACACAGAGCTCAATGTCTCTTTGACTTCTTTCGCTCTCTCTCTCTCTCTCTCTCTCTCCATCTCTCTCCTGTTTACTTTTATGCCTATCTTCCCTCTATGTTTTTTCGTCTCTACTTCATGACTTCTCTTCTTTTCCTTCTTCTTCCTCTCATTTTTCTCCTTAGCTTACTATTTCTCATCTCTGCTTCAAGCTCAATATTTTCTCATTCTCTACTTTGTCTTCCTGTCCACTATTTTCTTTCAGTCTTCACCTTTGCCATCAACCCTCTTCATCCTCAACTTTCGAATATCTGATTCTCTCACAATTTCCATGTTTCACTCGTTATACTGCCCATCTTTAATCTCTCTCTCTTATCCAATATATATACATATTATACTTAACGAATAAATATATTGGCTGGAATATGTTGCAATGTTACATTTAACATTCGCACGTCTAATGTCATATATAAAATACGAATGAGTGTCGAAAAGTTCTTGACTTTAAGGGTGTCGCTCGCGAAAGGCCTGGTTGAAGGCCCAACAATCCGAATTCTTTTACAGAGCTTTAGAAAAACTGAAGAAAAAATAAGTGTGTGAACCTGAGAAGGGAATGTGTTGAATAAAATCATAATTGATTCACTTGTATTTTATTTTACCCCAAACCAGGAACTTTTCAGTACATTCTCTTATATGCAGAGAACGATTTATAATTCAGTTGTAAGGTTACGTAAGTCAAGAGCAGAGAACTTCGCGCATCACAAATGTCATGAACGAAACTTTCGGCCTTTAAATCACTTATTACAGCCGAACAAAGTGCATGTGCGCGGCGTGTGCCTTCTGTCTGTCTCTCAATTCCTTGTCTTCCTTCAGAGATTTTGTAACTTGTGACGTCATCTCAGCTGTGAATATTTGTGATGGTCGACTGATGTTTCTCTCATCGCCCCAAACTGTTTTGTTGCCAGAGTCAGATATTATCGCCCAGACACAGCACAATAACAGTGACCATATTGAACAGCAGCGATAGCGATGCGGTGCATTGTAGTGTGGTATATATATCTAAAGTATAGGTGTAGTGTAGTTTGTTTGGTAAGGACGTAGTGCAGAATAAGTGGTGTCAGATAAAAGGGATGTATCGTCTGAATAGACACGAAAGGCAGTTCCTTCGCAGACAGATGCCGTAAATGTTAACTATTACATCTACCAACTAAACGATTCCTAATTTATTACAAAATGTGCTAATTTAATGTCTAAAATACTATTAACAGTTCAGTAAATAGTTTAATGTTAGAGAAACACTATTTCTGCTGCGTTTCAACAATATCGAACACATACGATATGAAACATTGGGACATACCGGCAAATGCTTCTTACACCGTTTTGCATTAGTCACAGGAGTCGATTTAGCTTGCATCTGGCCTCGTTTAGGGTTTGCGGTATTGACGAGTCACAAACATGACGAAGCATTAATGCCTATCGCTCCTGTAGTAGGACCTGATGCAAGTTATATCATTCGTCTATGACTTGCAAGTGTTTTAATATCAGGCGGATTCATGAGACATATACTCTCTTACGCCTACAATTGAAGCCTGCCCACAAACAGACAAAACACATACTTTCTGTTCATTGTTTATATCCCCAGGACTGCTTCGCATTCATATTTGAATATTTCAGTCTTCATTCCTTTCTCTTATCAGATATAGCACCCATCATTTTATTTTGACAAATATTTTTATTTTCATTCGCACAAACGTTTTTTTTTATTTCACAAAGCTTTTTTCTATATCCTTGCGAACTTTTTTTTTTTTTAAAAAAAAGACTATAACATTATTCGATGATTTCAAGTTATGTGAGTAGGAGATATTTTAAACTTTCTCAAATTTTAAGACTATTTTAATCGATTTTCAGTACCTCTGATGTGGGAAATGCGACTATTTGTATTGGCTGGAAAATTCGCTCAATACAAACGCATTCTCCGAAACAATCATAAAATTTTGTAAAAACTGCTTTTGTTTGGATTGTAATATTGGAGCGCTTGAAACCAAATATTTCGATGAATTTTTTAATGTATTTTGTATTCCCACGATAAAGGAATCTGACCTACACTTTGATTTATGTTATATCTCGCTCATTTAGAGCACCAATTAGATACGCTGCAGCAAAGGTTTTCTTTTTGTTATCTGTGTGTGTGTGTGTGTGTGTGCATGTGTGTGTGTGTACGACGACGAGTGTCTCAGCTGATGCGATCAACGGAACAGCTTGTTCGTGAACTTAACGTGCAAGTGGCTGAACAATCCACAGACACGTGAACCCCTAACGTAATTCTCAGGGAGGCTCAGCGTGACAAGGCCGACCCTTTGAAATACAGGTACAACTCATTTTTGCCAGCTGAGTAGACTGGAGCAATGTGAAATAAAGTGTCTTGCTCAAGGACACAACGCATCGCCGGGAATCGAACTCATGACCTTGCGATCGTGAGCCGATTGCCCTAACCACTAAGCCATATGTGTGTGTGTGGGGGGGTGGGTGGAACCCGTTGGATCTCTTTGAGTCGTTCCATGGTTGACTCAACGGAATATCCAGGAAAGACTCAGGGTTGCACCAGCGCTTGGCTGCGAAGAATGAAGCAACACGAAATGATAGGCCCTGTTAAAGCTTAATGTGACACCCATTACAGGAATCGAACTCACATTTCATAATCAGAATCTGAGCGTCAAAGGATTCTCCTCAGTCACTCGAACATGTCCTTGAACAGAAAGAAGCACAGCGTTGTCATGGGGTGTGATGGGTGTTCTGAGCCAACTTAACCACTGGGCTCTCACCCGTGTGGGGGCAGGGGAAGTGACCCCCAAATGTTTTTCTTGTACATCACAATATTAAAGGTTGTTTTAATTATTGGGTGTTAATATTTTTATCTTTACATTGTATTTCATTAATTTTCTTTAGTCTGTTTTATTTAATATCATTTTTACCGTTTCTCCATTTTTATAGAATTCAGTTTGTCCACCTCCAAATGTATTGAAATCGCTAAGTTTTAATGTTCAGCGCATTGTCCGTGCGAGTTCTTTGTCGCTAATAAAGAAATCGTCGTCGTCGTCCTATTTTACGGTGTCAACATTGCTTTACAAGTTTCAATTCCGGATTATTATTATGTTTTTTTTTTGTGAACCTCTCCCTCCCTCAAATCGACTTTTTTCCTGTCAATTCACCTGACTTGTTTCACAGGTGACCAGTTTTGTTATTAATATTTTTCCACTTAAGTTTGAAAGGGAGAAGAAGGGACCTATTTATTCAATGTAAGTTGACCGTCCATACGATATGTTCCTGAGAAATAACCCCCGCTCTTCGAAAAGTTTTTACTGATGCACAAAACACACAAAAAAGAAAACGAAGAAAAAAATACTGCAAAATAAAGCACAAAACATTTTAAAAGATCTCTTATGATATTTCTAGTTTTTGATGCAAATAAGAGCGATTTTGACGACTCAACAACAACGGAAATAGCAACAAGGACTCAATAACAACTTTACAAATACTAAATACAAGGAGGGAAATGTGGATAAGGTCTAGTCAGGGAAGCAAGTTTGGTTATGGGAAGTCTGTGTTGGAAAAATTTGTCCAAGAATGGACAGGGAGAAAGTCAAACCATAATTCTGCCTCGAGTAGAGATAGGGATGCATTTTGCCACCAAAGGATGACATGAAGGAGGACCCGGCAGGTGTATGGAGTAATCTGCTGGTCATTGGGTGCTGAAGGATTTTCGGTAGAGTATGCTTGCTTTTCAGCACCGAACTCAAGGAGAATGGCAAGGAGAAATAGTGAAGTTAATACGCAGACATAGGCTTGTACTGCAGGCGACGGGTCAATACAAGCGTGACAGGCAGGGTTGATGGGAGTGATACTGACTGCCTTATGCGCCGTCCCTTTTGTAATGCAACATGGGTGGAGGGGAGTAACAGGGAACGATAAGTGGGGCCAGCATTCTTATGATCCCTTGAGATAGACGGATCATTCCGGAGCTTTATTCCATCGTAGGGGCAGAAACACCAAAATGCTCATTGTACAACGACCTAGCCCTGTCCCACTTCTTTCTTGTACGTCAACCTTCCTTCTTTGTTTGTTCTTTCTTGAGCCATGTCTGGCCCATAAGGGCCGGTTTCCCGGTTTCCTTGGCGTATAGGCTCCCCACCTAGACGGGACGCCGGTCCCTCGCAGATGAGCTGCAAGATGCAGGAGGAAAGAGTGAGAGAAAGTTGTGGCGAAAGAGTCAGCAGAAGTTCGCCATTACCTTCTGCCGGAGCCGCGTGGAGCTTAGGTGTTTCGCTCATAAACACACACACATCGCCCGGTCTTAGATTCGAACCCGCGATCCCTCGACCGCGAGTTCGCTGCTCTAACCACTAGGCCATGTGCCTCCACTTGTACGACAACCGCCCCCTTTTAACGTAATATATAAATTCTAAACCTTTGTGATTGGACAAAACACCTTGCGGTATTTCCTCTCTCTCTCTCTCTTTCTTTAGATTCTGAGAAGAACTCCCGCCGAAGTCGACTTAGCCTTTCATCTTCCCGGAGTCATTGAAATACCAATTATGCACCGAGGTTGACTTTAATTGACAAGTCCGTCGCCCTCTTCTCAGATATCTGACTTTAGACTCAAGTTAGAGACGATTAAAATGAATCTCCCCCCCCCCCATTCAAAGGCAATGGAGCATCAATGGGAGTGGAGAAACACTGAACAAAACAATACTTTGCAGTAGTTTCGTCACCGTTCTGAGTTCAAATCTCGTCATCGATCCATGGGTAGGTGGGTGGAGCTCAGTCTAAGCTACTGTACTCTGCACCCTAAATCTGTGTAAAATTAGTATTTGGTTTCGCCTTTCTACACTTCAAAGTTTAGATCACACCAGAAACGAATTTGCATTTTTCTTTTCGGATCGGTACAATAAAGAACCAGCCAAGAACTGACGATGGAGGAGAGGTGACATAATCATAATTAAAGGCATTGTCCAAGAAAACGGTTTTAGAACCGTTATCGTTATTTTTACTGTTGTTTTACAATCACTTAACGAAATGAAGTATTACAAAAAAAACGAATACACGCAGGAGAGTGATAGTGGGAGGGGAGAGAGAGATGAATAAGAAGGGGTAAGCGTGGCTGATAGAGAGAGAGAGGGAAAGTGTGTGTGTGTGTGAGAGAGAGAGAGAGAGAGCTTGTCCAGCGTGAAGCAGTGATGATAAAAAGATGAAAGAGATGCTAGAAGCTTTCCACTTGAAATTTACTCCAACAAATGTCTCCAACCAAGAACAAAGAAGTGACACATCGTAAACGTCACATTTGTCAAAAGTCATTATGTTAGAGACGAGATTAACAAGAGGTGGGAGGCGGTGGCGACGACGGTTGCGAGACTGGCTTGGCGCATGCGCATTAACATTCCTGATGAATGCTGCAATGGATGCAGCTTCTTTTTCTATTTTACGTACTTCCAGTTTGAGAATGTCTCTCGTTTCTAGTTTTGATTTCAGTTATTTCTTGAGAGAACGAGAGGGTGTGTGTGTGTATATATATATATATATATATATATTATATATATATATATAGAGAGAGAGAGAGAGAGAGAGAGACAGAAAGAAAGAGAGAGAGAGAGGCGTAGCTGTGTGGTAAGCACCATGTTTCCCACCCACATGGTTCCGGGTTCAGTCCCACTGCATGGCACCTTGGGCAAGTGTCTTCCATTATAGCCTCAGGCCGAATATAGCCTTGAGTGGATTTGGTAGACGGAAACTGAAAGCTCGGTATAACAATGAAAGCTGGCAGATAAACAGAAGGAGCGCTTCTTTGAGGCCCTCCTGCAGACGACCTCGTTAACAAAGAATGGGATATCATAACCACAGCGGGTAATTTTAATGGACATATTTCTTTATTGCCCACAGGGGGCTAAACATAGAAGGGACAAACAAGGACAAAGGGATTAAGTCGATAACATCGGCCCCAGTGCGTAATTGGTACTTATTTAATCGACCCCGAAAGGATGAAAGGCAAAGTCGACCTCGGCGGAATTTGAACTCAGAACGTAACGGCAGACGAAATACCGCTAAGCATTTCACCCGGCGTGCTAACGATTCTGCCAGCTTGCCGCCCTATTTTAGAGGACATAATGAATCCATAATATCCCGATGACTCTACGGTGAGGTCGTGGCTGGTGGGCTTCGGTGATGGAAAAAGACCAAGTAATTTTCAATCGTAACTTCGGGAAGTCTGCTCGCCACTTTATGATCTACCAAACAGGTGAACAAACAAGCCATAAGACTCAATTTTCAATAGACAACGGGGCGGAAGGTCGAGGTAGCGGCTAAGTAGTTTCCTTTTGAAGACTGGGTTATTAAATATAGACAAATAATTAACGACTTGAGAATAAGAGCTGGACAGACACAAAGACGAGAGACAATCTGAAGTAGGAAGATAAGGAAACTGAAAGAGGCTTCGACTAGTCATAGGTTCAAAGAAGAATGAGTTGACGGGATGTACGGCTCGTGCGTGTTACTTGTAATCAGGGAGGGCAGGAATGTGTCACAGCTAATGTCTGATGTACAAGTATCATCGTGAAGTGCTACAAGAACAAAGGAAATGCATTCAACAGACAACAGACACATCATTATTGATGAGCAAATACTAATTTGGAAGAGAATTAACCAAGATGATACAGAGTGGCTTTGTAGCAGAAAGGTCTGCTAATGCCATCTTCCCAGTGAGACGACTTCAAGAGAAATACTATGAGTAAGCCCCTGTATCTAGCAGTCATCGACCGAGAGTAGGTCATCGACCTTCTGCCATTTGGTGGTTGATAATGGACCCGATGAAAACGAATAACTTGTGAGAGCCGTAAATGTACGGAGAATAACGAATCTAACTTGCATATAGAAGGCCCAGTTCTCACCCCCCACCCCGCTCTATTTAGTCCTTCAGGCTATAACAGAAGAGTTAAGATCGTCCGTAAGTTAATGACATGCTTCTGTAGAAGATTTAACGAATACAATTTCAGATTTCGAAGAACAATCTAGAATTCAGAGGCTTCAAGATAAAATGAGAAGGGACAAAATTTTTAGTAAAGAGGTAAAAAGACAGGTCCTTACCACTGTCAAGAAAAGGGCCATGGTGGGATGGTGTCTAGTGCCGTCTACATCTTTCACAAAAGTTTCTACAGTTTGCAGAGTAGCATTAGGCATATTTTGTACGATTCGCAAGGTGTCGCACGTGGTCCTGGGGCAGATGCTGATGAAGCTTTC
Source organism: Octopus sinensis (assembly GCF_006345805.1). Taxonomy (NCBI): domain Eukaryota; kingdom Metazoa; phylum Mollusca; class Cephalopoda; order Octopoda; family Octopodidae; genus Octopus; species Octopus sinensis. The sequence goes on along the minus strand of NC_043020.1, from coordinate 4,217,208 downwards.
TATACGTCTTGCTGATTCCTTAATATCTCTGCTAACCTCCGAATGTGCACTTAAAATCTGCTCCCTAAGAGTCTCAGTTCAAATCACTTTGAGGGACTCTTCCATAACGTCCCTTGGCGCTGGTCAAACTATCAGCAGCATTTTTGTAAATTTCTGTAGGTCCATTTCTTAACCGAGTTCGCTTAGTCTTCTAATTCCTTCAATCTGACAACCTCTATGCCCTTCTTAGCAGCTACAGTTACCGAAGTTTTCAGTCAAATCTTTTATGTTTTTCCTTCAACAAATTTCTTTTAAATTGCTTATTGAGTCTTAATTTCTCTTCTACTGGATTAATTTCCTGGTGGTCCTATTCAGTCCTTCATCTCTTCAAAGCCAAAGTGTTCCAACATTTGATTGTCTTTTCGATTGGTCCAGCTAATATAGCTGCGAGAACCCTGTCAAGATCTTGCTCCAATTTATTCCATGGTGTGTTGTCAATTACAGGTTGGGTGTCAGGGCTAGCATTAAAACATTCTCTTTTATGACTTTCGGGTAGAATATTTATTCCTGAAAACTCTACTCTGCAACAATGGCGAGGGTGATGGTGAAGGCTTTTTGATATGCCCTCTCTCCATCATGATTTGCTCAGAACTGTTGGATCTTAAATCCGATTACGTTTTTGTAAGCCTTTCTGCAATTTTCCACTTCCTACTTGGTGTAAGAGATAGGGCACGGGGGAGAATCGACCTCAGCAATTCCCCAACCCCGATAGGATAAAAGGCTAAGATGATCTTGGCAGGAATTGAACTTATAATGCAGAGTCAAAATGAATACTTTAAAACATTCTATCACAACTTGCCATTTTATAATGTATGTTGGTGTCTATATTTATACACACTGTTGATGAATACATGTATACAAATTACTTCAGCCATTACAGTTAAGATCTGGTTTGTGACTGACTTAAATAGCGATTGTATCGGTAGTAGAGAGAAGGGGACACACTCATCATCTAAAAAGTGATCGACAAATCATGAAATGTTGGTATAATTTCCATCTATTAGTGTGAGAAGAGTATAACAAAATATGCTTAGATCTGTTTAATTTTGATAGTAGAGGGTTCAAAAACCATAGTTCAACTACATTAAATTTATCTGGCCAATGCATTGTGAGGGGAATTAGGAGAAATTGCATGGAAGCGTGTGTGTACGAGAAAGTGGTCTCTTCTTGGATGAGAGTATTTGGACAAAAGCTGGTGTTGTCATATTTACATTCCCTGTGAACATTATATCACATAACTCAGCACTTGAAATGGTGGAATGAAAAAGAAATTTCTTATTTGTAAAAGAGGTAATGGTTGGTAAGAGGAAGAGCATCCAGCTAACTTGTTAGCAGAAAGAAACAAACACATGCATACACACAGAGTATAAGATTTAGAGAGACAACATGCAAGGTTTACATGATACACACACACATACAAGGTTATATATTTCAAGAGACCAATAATATACACAATGAATGTTAATTGTTCTCACTTGTCAGGCTGAATGAGAGACATTAGCTGAAGAATTACAAAGGTTGTTGCCTTGGGTCTGAAACAGTGAAAAAAAAAATAACAGAAAAAGAAAAAAAAAGAACAACTAAGAAAATTTTTTAAAGAAAATTTATTGCCTAACATTGATGATGATGATGATGATGATGTGAGTGAAAGAAGACTGAAGTAGAGACCAAGGCCAATGTCCCTCTGCCGGTCACAATACAATATTGTTGAAAGCAGTGAAGAGGAGAGAAGCCATTTCCCTTTCCACTGGGTTGGTCAGTTGGCGTTGATAGAGATGAGTGATGGTGAATAAAGTGCCTCTCCCCTCTCTTCATCAGACCACAAGGCGATAGCTTACATATCGGCCAGCTGTTTCACTGGGCCGGACTATCTTCACAACCTGTAGAAAGAAACAACAGCAGAGGATAGCGATTTGCCAGTCAAGGATTAACACTGCACCCTTACACAATCTTTCTTTCTTTCTCTAATACAGCCCCCGCCCCCAACACTGTCATACATGTATATATTAATACACACACACACACACACACACAACCAAACACCTGAGACCATTTACACCTGTCCACCACCCACATTCACCCCCTAAACAATCATGCCAACCCCCACACCCACTCTGAACCACCAAGGGATGTTCCCCACTCCCTCCTCCTCCATAGTTTTTCGACCTGCTAGAAATAGCAACTAACCTACTGTGATGAATAATTGAAGTTTGATATTAGGTAACATAGCTCTGCCATTGAAAACACACAGGATGGTCATGCCTGGAATATCTCACTGAAATGACTTCACTCACCACCCCCAACTCTTCCTTGGATATTAACTTGGGGGTGTTGGGGAGCAGTTATGACCAACACCCATGAAAGTTAACACTGCAACAGCAACCAGCTACACACACACACAAATATACAACAGCACACCACTGCAACACTGCATGCACACACACACACACAAATATACAACAGCACACCACTGCAACACTGCATGCACACACACACACACACAAGCTGCAGAAGGGGAGGAGGGAGTGGTGTAAAAATATTTTATGATTTGTCCAATAAAATGGTGTTAAGAGGTGGGGAGAGAAGAGAGAAGACAACATGAGAGAGTGAGAGAGAGAGAGAGAAAAAGAGAGGGAGAGAGGGATGGAGGTTAGGCCAAGACTTTACAAAGAATTCAGAACATTCCAGGCTAAAATTGGGCACCAAAGTGATGCAGCAGACCTGGTGAAGAAATCTGAAGTGTGTGTATGGAGGCATGTGTGTGTGTGTGTACATTTATACACACACACGCACACACACATATATATATATATATATATTCTAGTCAATATTATATTAGTGGAGTATGTGAATGTCTACAGCTTAGATTAAGCATGTTTATGTCTGTTTGGAAGCAGATCTAAGCTGAAAACACTAAAATCTATAAATAGATCAATGTGTGTGTGTGTGTGTGTGTGTGTGTGTGTGTAGATATATTTATTTATTACACATCCACACACTAAACAATGTGTTTTGGTATGTGTGTGTGTGTGTTGCATTATAACCACAGGGTCTCAGTTCCCAGGCTGATGTGTTCTTGAGCAAAACCCTTCATTTCCTATTTGCTCCGACTGACTCATCCATAAACGTGTCGCCCTATGAGGGACTGATTTTCTGTTCAGCAGGAATGTTGGCCTGCCTCTCCTGGTCTAATAACAGCATCTGATAGTCTGGTGGGTACAGTCATAAATACAAACACACACACACCTCAAGACCAATTAGCCGAGGGGTTAGTGTATTGGACAGATTACTTAGCAGTAAATGATTCCATCTCTGAGTGTTGTGAGTTCAAATCCTACTGAAGTCGGTTATACCTCCAAAGTTGGGTGGTGCAACTGTGAGAATACCAGGCAAGATGTCATGGGATATCTGATGTGGGTCATTGCAATCTCAGTTCAAATACGGCAATATCCTAGCAAAGTGGTGGAGTTAATTCATTGCCATTGCAGTCCCTACCTCAGATCGCTTACAAGTGAACAGCAGCAGGAGGAGTTCCAGAGGGGTGATATTGTGGGGAGGAAAGATTGGTGATATTGTGGGGAGGAAGAGTGGTTAATAGAGGCCCTGGATTAATGGACACAATGTGGAAAGGGAGTGGAGGAATAAAGCAGGGGTTACAGTAGTAGTAGTGGTAAAAACAGCAGAGGGAGGAGACAGAGTGTTGGTGAAAAGACTTCAAATCAATCAAGTGCCTCTTCTTTGGATGTGAAATAAAAATGTTCCTGGCAAGGAAAGACACCAGACTAAGTTTATTCCCCAGTGCTTAATTTCACTTCACTGCAACCCTACTCATACTGATGTCTGAAGACTGACTCCAGAATAGATCAAGGTTCTCAGAAGGGAGAAAAACTGGAACAAAATCTCATTTGACAGTTAAATAATCCTGCTAATTGCAGCTCCCTAATAAGTGCTTCATTAACCCTGAAAAGATGAAAGGCAGAGCCAACTTCAGCAGGTTTTAAGACACATTAATACAAGCTGGTATCTATAACAGCTGACTGAGGTACACGTAAGAGCAAGGTACCTATAACAGCTAACTGAGGTACAAGTGAAATTACGTTTACATCACAAAACATTTCCAGTACATTTGACTTTGCAACCAAAATGAGTTGAAAGAGAAAATTCATTTTATATTAAAGCTGGAATGAGACAAGATGGAGTCAATGTGAAAATCTCTTGACTGGACACATTTAGTTATCTTTTCTAAATATGAAGTAGAACTTGCTACCAAAACACAAACACATCACATTGCTACAAGGACCTTCATCCAAATCACATCTGAAGCAGGCTCTTATCATCATCATAGTTGTTTAACATCTGTTTTCCACACTGGCATGGGGTGGATGGTTTGAAAGAAGCTGGCCAGCAGGACAGATGTCCAGACGCCAAATTGTCTGTTGTGGCATGTTTTCTAAGGCTGGATGCCCTTCCTAACATGCCAACCACTTTACAGAGTGTGCTGGGTGCATTTACACAGCACTGGCATCTGTAAAGGACAAGCTTGTCTCTATGGACGACAGCAATCTTACTTGGTTTGATGTGTCAGCTCAACTACAGCAAATCACCACAACCTCAGGTCCCTCTTCTGGAAAAGTAATAACAGTCCTTGTATTTTAACAACTACTTTTCCAGGTTTAAGGCAGCTTTTCCATGTTCTTCTCTCAGCCACTTTATATGGTGTGTTGGCATTGGTCAAGTTTCAAATCGTTATTCCCATTGCCAACCTTCATCTGCTTCCAAAATGTTTTCGCACAAGATTGGAAACGGACAACACTACAAATACAAGATGGTCCTGCTTGGTTTTACTAGAATCACACAATGTTAAGTTTGCTTCCCAACCACATGGTTCCGGGTTCAGTCTCACTGCATAGCACCTTGGGCAAATGTCTTCTACTATATCGTAGGGCTGACCAAAGCCTTGTGAATGGATTTGGTCAGCACGGAAACTGAAAGAGGTTTGTCATGTGTGTATGCATGTTTTCCCCACTGTCTCCATGACTTAGCAGTTTGGCAAAAGAGATTGCTAGAATAAGTACCAAGATTAAAAAATAGAAATAAGTACGGGGATTAATTTGTTTGATTAAAATTCTTCAAGGTGGTGCCCCAGCATGGCCACAGTCTAATCACTGAAACAAGTGAAAGGGAAACTTCTGTCTAAATCTAGGCCCCAGGGAGCTGTCCAGTGGGACTCAACATAAAAACACACCTAGATCTACATACCTTTGTTGTTCAGGTGCAAACCACTGACCGCTCTCAGCTATGTCTCTTAGTTCACACACACGCACGCAGGCAGCTTAGCCATTCCTCACAGGTGAACATAACTTGATAGTTTGTGCAACACTTTTATTGTTTCAGGTGTCTATGTTCATCATGAGCAGATGTAGACACCCTTCAACTAAGAGGACATCAAGGACATGATATCTTTTGCATAAATTTATAAAGTTTGTCGATTTTAATAAAATAGTATTTTACTTTACCTTTAATATTCAAGTACTACTTTTTCCATCTTGTTTTGCACCTAGGTGCCTATTTTGTGTGCGTGTATATATATATATATATATATATATATATATATATACGCAAACACGCACACAAAATATTCCTGAGCGTTATACTAATTACATCTGTTTGTTTTGTACACCCCCTGTCTTCGTCTTTTGTTTTTTTCGTAAACTCTCCCTATATATACACACACACACTATATATATATATATATTATATATATATATATATATATACATATTTATATACATATATATATACATATATATATATACACTAGTATTAAAACCCGATTTCATTCGGGTCTACTCGGGCCACATTTTAAAGATGAGGAATTTTGCCCTAGAGGGAACGCCTTTCAATTGAGCAAGCTCAAAGTTGCCATGCAAACTCCCCACCATTTTTAACAGAGGTGTGCAAATTTTCAGGTCAATCCGACCACATTTATTAACACTTTTGCCTTTTTCACAAATATAGTGTATATATATATATATATATATATATATATATATATATATATATATATATATATATATATGTAGGTAGGTACCATAAATATACACCCTGTATTGATTACTCTTGCTGTTGTTGTTACTAATTACTAAATACAGGGTCATCCGTATAAGGTCTTCTTCCCCAGTCAAACTAATTAATTTGCCATAATCTATAAGCTTCTATTTAATCATCGTTAATCAAATATTTATTACAATTGTTAATTTCTGAAAAGTTTTAGAGTTACGTTAATTGATGGGAGGAGGGGTGGGCATGCAAAGACTCTTGTTTTTTTTTTTTATCCCTTTCAATTGAAAACTTGTGGCAAATAATTTAAATTAGAACAAGCAGCAAAACTTATCTGCAGATGTTTGCAATCAACACCCGATTTGTATACGAAGCGACAATTATAGGGATGAAAACAAACCAACATCAGTTGCTGAGCAGCGACTGACACAAATAGACACGACGGGCTTCCGTACAGTTTTCATCTACCAAAACCAACCACAGGGCGGCACTTGCCCGAAGGTGCCCCTTGCTGGGACTGAACTTGAAACCAGGTGATTGCAAGGCGAACTCTTTTCGCTGCACAGCCCTGCCTGCCTGTCCCCCCCCCCAGCCCGAGGTTCTCACCATTCTGCCGCATCTCATTCATACATCCTCTCCCTCTCTCTCTCTCGTCTCCAGAATAAACAGTTGACAAGAGGTGTGTACAGAGAAAGCCAGTGAGAAACAGCTTCACACACGCACAGCTGACATCAAATCTCTCTCCCCCTCTCCCTCTCTCTCTCTCACTCGCTGACACACAGACGGAAGTACAGCAACTGATTTACAAATCTAAAAACAAATTTAATACAAAAAAACTTTCACTCCAGACCGTTTCCTACGTTTCAATTTATTCACCAGAATCGGTGTGACATATTGACCTATATATATATACATACATACATACATACATACGTACGTACATATATATATACACACACTCACACGCGACCTCCTGACCCATATATTGACCCAGTCAGTCTGCTTACACATCGCACTTACTACAGACACCACCACCACCACCACCAGCACAAAACACGCTGAAGCGATGTCTCTGCTCTCGTTCTCAGCATTTAGACTCACGCAGAACATAAACACGAATATCTCTAACGATAATGTTTCTACTTACATCACACACAGACACGTTAATTACACACGGAGTGACGAAAGGACTACACACACACACACACACAAAATGTACATGGTTGTGTGTGTGTGTGTGAGAGAGACATGTATGTCTATAAATCTAAACAGAGACGGGCACGCACAAATATACGTGTGATTTATAAATATGTGCGTGTGTGTCTGTGTGTCGGTGCTTGCTCGTGGGTGTGTGTGTATACACACACACACACACACACACAGACACGAGCAAGCACCGACACACACATACAAAGCAGATAGAGAGGGAGATGGACAAAGTGAAAGAGATCAATTACGAAAAGGGAGGGGGGCGGCAGGAATTCATGAAATAAAAGGGGAGGAGGGGTTTACAATTAAGAGAGAAGGAAGAGTTACAATAGAGAGGGAGGGGCGGGTCTCACAGAGCACGTGGCTGCTGTTGTTGTCACCACTACCACCATTTCCTCCTCCTCCTCTCAACACCACCGCCACCATCATCTCACTCATTATCCTGTTACCTCCGCCGCCGCCATGAGCGAAAATGAGAAACTCCACGTGGTAATTTCATCTTCTAGAAATAGCAACCAAATCCCCCTTTACTCGCAATTCGTCTTCTTGAAAAAAGGGGCCACATTGGGAAAATGTAATCCTTGATAGACAATACTCGTACCATTCACATCAATAAGGTTGGGGTGACGATATTGTGTGGTAGGAATGATGGTGTTTGGGTGGGTGATACCACACTCACCACCCGCCACACCTACTTCCCAACCTAGCAATTACTGCAACTGCAATAATTACAATCCAAGAATTTTAATTAAGAATATTATTTCAACTCTTGTGCGCGAGTGCGTGTGTGTATAGGAAGCCACATTCTGGATGCAACATAACTGAACAGATACGAAATCTCAATTTGTGGTAACTGGAAACGTCGAATGGAAAGAGTTTTATTTGTTAAAACACATCCTACATCTTCGGTATATTCAACCACTTACACGATGAGTCTAGAAGTTCAGTTGATCAAACACCTGACTAGCCATCACTGCACGAGGTGGAGGATCGATTTACCTTTCTATGCATACCTGCACTCACAGGGCTTTGGCTGGCCTGGGGCTGTAGCAGAAAACACTTGCTCAAGGTGCTATGCAGTGGGACCAAACCCGAAACCATGTGGTTGGACGGTGAGCTTCTGAACCCCCACACCCAGGACTGTCTGTAGGAATGTGCACATGTAGAGCGCATGTTTATGTACTAGCAGAATTAGTAAATCTTTTTGAAAAAAGAAAAAAAACTCAATGAAATTTCGGGCTAAGGACACTGCTTTGTAGACCTTTTTATTTTTCTTCTTTTAAGAATATATTTTTGTTTGATATCCAAATTCCAAACATGGAAATTTAATTCTGTAAAAATTTGTACACAAATTCAAATCTTTTTGAATCCCTTTTCAATTTCTGCTTAAACTAATCCTTACCCTAACCCAAAATTGCAATCCTAAGCGCTAACACGAAACATTAAATGCAAACCCTCAGAACAAGATTCTAATCCTTATTTTATCTCTAAAATCTAGGCCACAATATTAATCCTAATATTAAACCCCCAACGCTAACCCTAATTTTTGTGTGGAATCAAAATCTCCTGTGTTTTGAAGTAAATACTTCAAGGAAAAGAAATCAGGAAGATTTAGTTACTGTACATAACTTTAAAATTAAGCAGGACGGAAAAGTGATAAGCAATTACAATTTCTAAAAACAGAATCAGAATGTCTGGTTACAGCACCAAAAGAGATAGGATACCAAGTGATAGCAATTTTCCCTTTAAAAATCTGTCTTTCTAACTGCGATAGATGAATGAGTGATTATAATTTTGGAAATAATAAAAAAGACAACTGATAAGGTGGTACTCCACTCCAATGTTGAATTGAAACGTCTTTGTGAAAAGAAAAGTGATCCAAGTATTTAGCAGGTGATAATTTCTTTATCACCTGCTCATAAATGGGAAAATAGAATACTTTGGTTATTTCTGGATAATTTTGGTTTAAACGTCAAATACCTTTCTATAGATTTGTGAGTGTGTGTAAGAGAGAAAGAGAGGGGACAAGAGAGAGAGAGAGAAAGAGAGGGGGCAAGAGAGAAAGAAAGATTGAAAGCATGCATGGTTGTATCCATAAACGACTGCTATATTAACGTTACCATTTCACTGCCACTCCATATTTGTCGCTTACAAAACTGCTGTCCCCTTCCCTGATATCAGCCACACTCATTTTATCATATAGTACCCCCACCAGCCACCACCACTAGGAGGCCCATTATATATTTTTATTCGAATCAAATTAGCCTATAACTGAACTTGATGTTAGTTTAACATGTATGCAATGTTTCGTCAAGATTGGTTCATTGGTCGAGGCAGCAAGATGGTGACAGACAGAAATTGCCATTTATGTATGTGTGTGTGTGTGTGTGTGTGTGTGTGAAAATAAAGATTGGGTTATGTTCAATTCTATGTTACACTTGTCTCATTACAGTCTAAATTACAAGGGACAGACATGCAGAAAACGTTCAGGACCTCCATGTTGTAATTCAGGCCAAGATTCAAAAAGTATTAGGTTTGAAAATTTGCATCCATGTATGTATGTATGTGTGTGTGTGTGTATGCATGTGTTTGAGTTCGGGCATAGCCTTGCCTTGACAGCAAATGATAGTTGTGAGAGAGTGCCATTGTTATACATGTGGTGGCCTTCATTTCCAATCTTGCATGAGAAACATGTCTGGCCATGGAGGAATATGACCTTTTTTGGAAAGAGGTGAAGGTTGGTGACAGGAGGGGCACCCAGTTGTAGAAAATCTGCCTCAAGGAATTCATTCTGTCCCATGCAAACAAGGAAAAGGAGATGCTGATGATGATGAGTCCTATGATGATCTTCAGGGCCTTCAAGTGTGGTGATGTATGTGGGGGGGGGGTGAACCTGGCCTCAATGCTTACAACAGAATGGACCCTACTAAAGATACCCAGAGTGTCAGTTGGCAGTGTTAAACTAGATTACAAGTGTGCCATCCAGGTAGGCCATGGTGGGATTTGAACTCAGAAGGCCTGGAGCACATATACCAAGGCATCACAACTGATGTTCATCCACTGAAAACTAGTTTCTTTATTGATTCTTGAAGAATGAAAAAGCAAACATGAGCAAGAGTTGAACTCAGAATGCAAAGAATGAAACAATTCTGCCAATGGGTCCACAGAAGCCAGCCTCTCTTTTTTGGTTGTGCCTGAAAGATTAAGTTAAGGGTTGATGGTGTCTGAGCAGATAGGCCTCAGGGAAAGTGATGATGATCTCTTCTTCCACTTTTAAGAATGTCCAACCTAGTTTCTTAACACCCCTGCCCTGCCACCATCCACTTGTCTACCTTCCAGACTGGTAAAATGATGGATGGGGAGGAGTGGTTGGGGGGCTGACAACAGCTGGGATCATGAAAAATGGGGTTGACAATGGGGTACGATTAGGGTTACTGAACCCAACCTTCACACTACCCAGGTAAGGAGAGATGTGGTGGTGCTGATGGTGGCAGTAATGTGTGTGTGTGTTGTCTGATTAAATGGAAACAGAAGGAACACACCAACCACCATCATCATCATCACCACTAATGAAAAGGTGACAGCAATACTTAACTCCAACCACAGGTAAAAGAAAGGTGAGGAAGAGGAGGAAAGAAGGTTGTGAATGGACAGCAGACAACAACAGCCTTCACCAGATGGAGCCACTTGGCAGTGTACAGCAAAGTCAACTGCCTCCCCCTACATGTCAATGCCAGGTCTATAGACCCTAGCTTTAATTTACACAACAATGGATTGTTGATACAATGACAGCTGCCCCTTCCTCGTCTCTGGCCCCCCCCCGAAGAACCTCTAAAAGGTGAACAAACTGATCCTCATCTTTCAACCTCTTTATCACCACCACCAACAATAACAACAGATAATGAAGCTTCTACATGACTACTCAATCATTCAGAAATAGCAACCAAATTCTTACTGCCTTCAATAGTCAGGATGGTCTTTGCTGGAATGTCTCTCTCTTTGATCTTTGGATCTGTTAGATTATAGCTGATATCTGGGGGTAAGTAATTACAACAACAACAATATTTGTTCTATTTAAAAATGAACAACTGTGTTTGTTGTGTGTGTGTGTGTGTGTATACATATACATATATATATATATTATATATATATATATATGTCGAGCTGGCAGACATGTTAGCGCGCCGAGCGAAATGCTTAGCAGTATTTCGTCTGTCGTTACATTCAGAGTTCAAATTCTGCCGAGGTCAACTTTGCCTTTCATCCTTTCGGGGGGGGGGGGGGTTGATAAATAAAGTACCAGTTGTCCCCTCTATGTTTAGCCCCTTGTAGACAATAAAGAAATATGATATGTGCATCTCTGATCACAAGCAGAAGTAGTGGGGGAGCACCATAGCCATGTGTTGAGAGGGATTCTTTGGGGTTTGAATAATTCACCTCTGGAAACATGGGTGTTTCGTTCAACGTCCTTAAACAACCCTTATTCAAAGACCTTTTGAGAGGGATAGGTTACTCAACCAGAAGAAAATTCTAACTGGGCCCCACCTGCAAGGTCATGCACTGTTTATCTTGATATGAGATCACCATGTCGTGCACTCATGGTTGTGATGCATGTACCTGGTGTATCCTTATCAGATGGGTAGTCATGATTGGTATACTGGGCTTCGTATATTTTACCCCAGTGTCACTTTGATGGCATGCATATATATGTATATATACTTCTGCTTGTAGTCAGAGATGCACATATTGTCAGCCACTAAGGGACAAGGTCAACTGGTTAAGGTGAAACAACTGACAAGCATATCTGTGGTATTGAGCAGAATATTTGCTGTAGCCCATCTTTTATACCAAGACAAAACAATGTACATGATAACACTTCCAATCAGTTAAGATCAGAAGTCATGAGAGCCACTGCCTCGAACTGCATCAGGGTATTTATTATTATTATTATTACTATTATATTTAACCTACATTATATCAGTGTAACCACGATGCAGCCCTGAAAATCTGACTCCCTAGTCAGTATCATTAGACGGTAACTGGCATAATGAAATAGGGGCTTTATTTGCATAACCCCTAATGTTACCGTAAACAAATTTAAAAGATAGCACAGATTTGATGGTGATATCTCTATGAGGTATACACACACACACACATCTCCCTATAAACATACATTAGGTTTGGAAAGACTGATTAAGACTAATCCTGGACTCAACAACAATAAAGTGTTTGGTCAACACATTTGACCGACCAATAATGGTAGAAGAACTACAAGGTCTATACGAAGCCTTTCTATAAAACTATTCTTTCCCACCCACCACCAGTACATTGTTCTGACCCAGACAAACCACTGGAGAGGAGAAGAGGGTAAACCTTTGGATAACCAAAGCAGACCTCATGAAAAAAGAAGTGAAAAGTCGCCTGGGCCACAAAGAGACAGAGAAAGTGCAAGCCCCAGCAGTATTTGTGTCTGGTTCATCAATTGACATAACCTGGGAGTTGAAGCTTGAAATTTGAAAAATATTCACAACACAATTCAACAAAGACAAATTATTGACAACAAGATTCACTCCCTGGGTATTTTTTATGTAATTTTGGTAAATATAACGGTTAAAAGGGGATGTCAGTGTTATTTTCATTTTTGCAAAATTTAGACGACAATATATCCACCGCACCCTGTATATGTGTGTGGGGGTGGGCAGTTCCCAACCCCAGGGTTACATACATCTGCAAGCTAATGAAGTGTTCATTGCAAAAGTTCTTGTTACCATGTCATTTCAATTCCTTATATATATATGTGTGTGTATATATATATGCATATATATATATTATATATATATATATATATATCTATGTATATATATATATATATATATGTGTGTATATATATATATGTATATATATATATGTATATGCGTATATATATATATATGTATATATATATGGTTCGTTTTGTTCTCTTACTTTATTATCATCTCATAATAATGACCTTTATGACTCGTATTACTACCTCAGTCAATCTAAATGTATATATTTGTCCCTACCTGTCATAAATAGCCTTTTTCTATTAGCAATATGCATTTTCGTTGATTTTTCATATTTTACCCGTACATTTCCACGTGTATTTTATATTTTCTTTTCGTAACATACTACTATATATATCATCATCATCATCATTTAGCGTCCATATATATACGTATGTATATATACGTATATATACATATATATACGTATATATGTATATATACATTATATATATAACGTATATATAATATATATATATACGTATATATACATATATTAATATACGTATATATCATATATATATATTACGTATATATAACTATATATATACGTATATAACATATATATATAGACGTATAATACATATAATATATATGTATATATACATATATTATATACGTATATATACATATATATATATACGTATATATGTATATATACATATATAACGTATATATGTATATATACATATATATATATACGTATATATACATATATATATATACGTATATATGTATATATACGTATATATACATATATATATATGTACGTACATATATATATATACGTATATATACATATATATATATGTACGTACATATATATATATACATATATATATATGTACGTACATATATATATATACATATATATATATGTACGTACATATGCATATATACATATATATATATATATACGTACATATATATATATACATATATATATATATATACGTACATATGCATATATACATATATATATATATATACGTACATATGCATATATACATATATATATATACGTACATATGCATATATACATATATATACGTACATATGCATATATACATATATATACGTACATATGCATATATACATATATATATACGTACATATGCATATATACATATATATATACGTACATATGCATATATACATATATATATATACGTACATATGTAGATATACATATATATATATACGTACATATGTAGATATACATATATATATATACGTACATATGTATATATACATATATATATATACGTACATATGTATATATACATATATATATACGTACATATGTATATATACATATATATATACGTACATATGTATATATACATATATATATATACGTACATATGTATATATACATATATATATATATACGTACATATGTATATATACATATATATATATATACGTACATATGTATATATACATATATATATATACATATATATATATACGTACATATGTATATATACATATATATATATACGTACATATGTATATATACATATATATATATACGTACATATGTATATATACATATATATATACGTACATATGTATATATACATATATATATACGTACATATGTATATATACATATATATACGTATATATGTATATATACATATATATACGTATATATGTATATATACACATATATACGTATATATACATATATATACGTATATATGTATATATACATATATATACGTATATATATATACATATATATGTATATACGTATATATACATATATATACGTATATACGTATATATACATATATATACGTATATACGTATATATACATATATATACGTATATACGTATATATACATATATATACGTATATATACATATATATGTATATACGTATATATACAATATATACGTATATACGTATATTACATATATATACGTATATACGTATATATACATATATATACGTATATACGTATATATACATATATATACGTATATACGTATATATACATATATATACGTATATACGTATATATACATATATATACGTATATACGTATATATACATATATATACGTATATACGTATATATACATATATATACGTATATACGTATATACATATATATACGTATATACGTATATATACATATATATACGTATAGAACGTATATATAACATATATATAGTATATACGTATAATACATATATATACGTATATACGTATATATACATATATATGTATATACGTATATATACATATATATACGTATATACGCTATATACATATATATGTATAACGTAATATACATATATATACGTATATACGTATATATACATATATATGTATATACGTATATATACATATATATGTATATACGTATATATACATATATATGTATATACGTATATATACATATATATGTATATACGTATATATACATATATATGTATATACGTATATATACATATATACGTATATATACATATATATGTATATACGTATATATACATATATACGTATATATACATATATATGTATATACGTATATATACATATATATGTATATACGTATATATACATATATATGTATATACGTATATATACATATATATGTATATACGTATATATACATATATATGTATATACGTATATATACATATATATGTATATACGTATATATACATATATATGTATATACGTATATATACATATATATGTATATATACGTATATATATACATATATATGTATATACGTATATATACATATATATGTAATACGTATATAACATATATATGTATATACGTATATATACATCTATATGTATATACGTATATATACATATATATGTAATAGTATATATACATATATATGTAATACGTATATATACATATATATGTATATACGTATATAAATATATTGATATACGTAGATATACATATATATGTATATACGTATATAATATATAGATATATATATATATACGATATATATATCTATATAGATATATATACGTATATATATATAGATATATATATACATAATATATATATATATATTATATATATATATATATAATATATATGACTATATATATATATATATATATATATATCGTATATAATATACTATATATATATCTTACTATAATATATATATATCTATATATATATATAATATAATATAATATATATATATATACGTATATTATATATAGATATATATATACGTTATATATATATATATATATATATATATACGTATATATATATCTATATATATTACGTATATACGTATATATATATATATATTATACGTATATATATATATATATATATATACAGATATATATATACGTATAATAGATATAGTATATATACATACATATATATATATATACGTATATATATATATATATATATACTATATATATAGATACGTATATATATATATATATATACATTATATATAAATATATACATATATATATATATACGGATATATATATATATATTATATATATACGTATATATATATTATATATATATATATATATATATAATATCTATATATACGTATATATTATATATACGTATATATATATATATATATATATATATACGTATATATTATATATAATATATATATATATATATATATACGTATATATATATATATATATATATATATATATTATATATACGTAATATATAATTATATATTATATATATACGTATATATGTATATATATGTGTATATATATACGTATATATGTATATGTATATATACATATGTATAGTATATATGTATATGTATATATGTATATATATAAGTATATATATATATATGTATACTAGCAGTATCGCCCGGCGTTGCTCGGGTTTGTAAGGGAAATAACTATATAAGCATTTTTAGAGAGTTACTTCCCTTATAAATTCGGGCTTTCTTAGCCATTTTTGTTTTGGTGTCTTCAAGCCATGAAGTCGTTGTTCTAAAAGAACGCTGGTTTCCTTCACATCGCATTACGACGTTGATTTCTTTACACTCCCTCCCCACAGCTTCACGAGGGAGGGAAGGGGGAGAAGCAAACAGGTGCAGCTGTGAGCGTGGACGCCAACTCCGCCGCCATCGACACACGATGCATTTTATGCATAAAATGGAATAAAAATGATGTTAAATTATTTAAATCGTAGATAGACTCATCGTTGACGCGCGCTAATAGTCGACGGGCTCGATATGAATCACGACTATAAGATACCCGAATTTGGTTAAACTGCACCGCAAAATGTGGGAGGAGTTAGGAATCTAGATCGAAGGGGACAGACACTCACACAACTAGAGTTTTATATATATAGATATATATATGTATATATATATGTATATAATATATATATATGTATATATATATATGTATATATATATGTATATAATATATATATATATATATGTATATATAAAATATATATATGTATATATAATATATGTGTGTGTGTGTGTGTGTATATATATATATATATATATGTGTGTGTGTGTATGTGTGTATATATATATATATATTTATTTATACATTAAATGGTTCAACACAAAATTCCACACCAAACATCTTACAAAATAAATACAAAACGCGCGTGTGTGTCTTTATAGAAACCGGCCTCTTTCGTTAATCCATATTAATAAATCGTAACATACGAAGGGAGATAACTCCAATCTTACTAAAGCTATCTCCGTTGGTTGTGAAATACAAGTGTTAACTGTTAGGTTAACTAATTATTATTATTGATAACGTATAATTATTGCAATTATACAAATTAGAAATTGGATTCATTTAGTCCAATATTGCTTTGAAAATTAGCATTTCATAATTTTTCACAAACACCATGAAATCTGACAAAAACAAACATCATATTCCCAAAATAACACATCGTATGACAGGTGAAAATCTTGTACAAGAGATTCATTGTCAGAAATTGTGGAAAGAACGTTGTTTAAAGGATAAGAATTCATCTGATTCAGTCAATAAAACGTTGTGTGTGTGTTACTCAATTCCCACTTATATTGAGACCAGAAAGTATATAAAATGTAAACTTATTGTATAGAGCAAAGCATAACAATATACACGTATTTAAATTATACTTATTACAAACATATAAAGGTATACACACTCTTAAATATAAGCATTGAGGTGGGGGTATACAAAAATCATTTTAACCAGAGGCCAGTTGTTTAATGAGAGATGGTGGAGTAGAACTGCTGTTGCTGTTACCACTTCAACCTCAATATTACACACAGAGTCAACACTTCCAGCAGTTCAACCCACCAAGCCTAGAAAAAGTGAGTTACATGTTCTGTGCTCAAAATTACAAAAGACTGCCTCCTCAGTTACATCGAATAATTTAATTTAATATAATTCTAGCATGGAACACGGACGTTAAATGATGATGGAGATAATTAGTGTAAAATACAATTAGTAACATAACATTAAATATTTGAAAAAGGAAACTGACAAAATGATTGTTGTTAGTTAAATTAGTTTAAAGCATAGAGAAGTTTCCAAAGTTTGAGGTTTTGGGGAAATTCATTTAAATGTTGGGTTGGTGCATAATTCTTGCAGCTTTTTTCAACAAAAACATTTTTAAATGATTATTCTAGAGCATATTCACCATCTACTTCAATTATTGCTTCCCATTTGCTTGGCAAACGGTTGATTCCACGGGCGAAGAAGTTACTGTTTTTAGAGGCAATCCATTCTTTGACAGTGGCCACCAAGTCATCCAAGTTGTTGGAAACTTTGTTTGTGAGCCAATTTGTCAGCGATTAATGTGATAGTCCGTATGCGCTTGTGGGAGAATATGGCGGAAGAAGAAGCAGTTCCCAGCCCTTATTGGCAATAGATTCAACGACACAACGCTCAACATGTGGACACGTATTATGGTGGAAGACAATAGGGTTGAATGGTCCACATTGAAGTCTTCAGCCAACATTCTTCTTGTCAAGCTTTCGTCCACTACCAAAGCTGCCAAAAATGCCTGATCGTTGAAATTTGATGGTCAACCCCTTCCTTTTTCATCTGCAAGGTTTGTATCACCCGATTTGATCTTCCTGAACCATCTTTCAACTTGGCTTTTGCTGAGTGTTCCTTCACCAAAACCTTCATTGAGATCGTGAAATTACTGTGTTGCATTCCAACCTTTCTCAAAGTGGTAGAGCAGAAAATGACGAACGTGGATCTGATTTTTGATACGCATTTTTATGAAAAAAAAGTTGACCGTCATTTAAAGATGTTTTTGTTGAATAAAATTTGTTGAAAAAAAGCTGCAATAATTATGCACTAACCTAATAGAAGGGGTTCTCTGTAGTAAGTGATGCACTATACATACACAACTGGGTCCAGCCATACACTGCTAAACCACACACAGCCAGATGAAATAACGTTTCACAGAGCTATGCTCCATCCCACAGAGCTAGGACAGGCCATACAGTCCAAAGAAAAGTTGTGGATGAATGAGAGAAGTCAAAAAGAAAAAAGAAAAAAAGATAACAAAGCTGCCTACCTGACCTCTCTTCAGTCCAAAATACCTGGCAACAGGGTCTCCTTGTTGGACACGGGGCAATTGTGATTCCTTTAACTTACTGGTGACAAGAATTAAGGAGAAAATAAAGGTTTTTTTGGGGGGGACGGGGGTCGATTATGTCCCCCCCGCCACTGAGTACATGACAAGTATTTATTTTACCAACCCTGAAAGGGATGAAAGGCAAAGTTGACCTCAACAGAGTAATTAAGGAGAAAACAAAGTTCTTAAGTGGAATGAAGAGGAAGAAAGAGAGCATCATGCTGTTGTTTAGCCCTAGGTCAGTTCTGCTTGAACAGATCTATGATCAGAAGCCTCTCAACCATGGCCATCCCAACTTTTGCTTGCTTACTTATTGTTGTCTGGCCCCAGACAATCCCACACTGAGCAGATCTATATGACATTCCGACGATGGCTATCCAGTCTTTTTACATTTCACCACATTGCCTCATGTGTCCTTTCTTTTTTCCAAGATGGTAGAATATAATTTTAAAGAAATTTGGTTGCTGTTTCTAACAGGTCAAGCTGCAATACTGATTTAGTTCTCTTTATATCTGAATCAGTGACCACCAGTACCTTGTCGTTTACGGGATCAATACTGCCACACCCCAAGACGACCGAAACTAGGAATGGTGCCGCCAGGAACCTTGCAGTTGTATGGTGAGCCTTCTGATAACATACTTGTGTCCACAGTTTAGGCTACAGTGGTTAGTGATAACAGACGAGGGACGTTTAGCTAGTATTTCTGGCAGGGTGAGTGACAACACAGAATCCCACCCATTCCAGGATTCAGAAGGGGATGAAGATGGGGAAGGTGTGTGTGAGTGCAGGTTCATGTGTGAAGGGGAAGGGTGCATTTGAATGAAAGGAGAGTGTGTGTGTGTGTGTGTGTGTGTAAGCATACATATTTAAAGAAGTATGTCTTTTACCATCATCACAGAACAGGTTTAAATAGAAGGGAAAGGAGGGAGAGAGAAAAGTGAAGAGATGATAACAAAAAGAAATACACAAGGGAAGTAGAAAGGGGGAGAGGAGGGAGAGAGAGCAAAACAGCATGTGTGAGTGTATATATACACACACACACACACACACACATGCAGGGAGATGTGCTTAAACAGAAAAAACAACAACAACAGCAGCAGTCACAGTCTAAAGGATACTATCGCTGCAAGAGTTCAGACTTCTCTTCAGGTGTCATCACAACATGTTCTGGAACCAACTGTGAATAATAAAAAGAAGTAAAATCAACATTTCTTAATCAGAGTTCAAATTCCGCTGAGGTCGACTTCAGGATGGGTCAAAGTAATCGACTTAACTACTCCTGGGTAAGAGAACAAGGAAAAAGACAGCATCCTTCTGCCAAGACATGTCAAGCCAGTGTAATAGCAAAGGTTCATCAAACCAGTAGGATCTTAACCTCAAATTCTTGACCTCCACATCAGACCATGGTTGGTGGAGAGAACGTGCTGAGACCTTCATCCTGCAGTAGACTGAACACAGGCAATCCAGTCATATATATATATTAGGCGCGGGCATGGCTGTGTGGTTAGGGAGCTTGCTTCCTAGCTATATGGTTTCAGGTTCAGTCCCACTGCGTGGCACTTTGGGTAGGTGTCTTCTGCTATAGCCCCGAGCCGACCGAAGCTTTGCGATTGAATTCGGTGGACGGAAGTTACTGCCGTGTGTGTATGTGTGTGTGTAGGTGCTTGTGCCTCTCCGAAAGAGAGAGAGGGATGGATATATATATATATATATATATATATATATATATATATATATATATATATATATATATATATGTACGTATATATATAAGGTTTGCTTCCATATAGTACCAACCATTTCCACTCACATAACATTGTTGAACCCAAGGCTATCATAACAGACACTTGCCCAAGACATCATAGAGCAGGGTTGAACCAGAATCCCGTGATTACTAAGCAAAAGCTGCATCCAGTCATGCCAGCATCTCACTAAGTATATCGATTCACACATTCATACATACATCCGTGTGTGTGTGCGCATGTGTATATTCTTTTACTTCAGTCATTTGACTGTGGCCATGCAGGAGCACCACCTTTAGTCAAGCAAATCGACCCCAGGACTGATTCTTTATAAGCCTAGTACTTATTCTATCGGTCTCTTTTACCAAACCACCAAGTTACGGAGATGTAAACACATCAGCAGCAGTTGTCAAGTGATGTTGAGGGGGACAAACACAGACACACATATACATGTATATATGTATATAAAAGGGCTTCTTTCAGTTTCCATTTACCAAATCCACTCACAAGGCTTTGATTGGCCCAAGGCTTATAGTAGAAAACACTTGCCCAAAGGGCCACGTAGTGGGACTGAACTCAGAACCATGTTATTGCTAAGCAAGGTACTTACCACACAGCCACTCCTGCGCCTATAAATATTTTACATAAAAAGTAAATTTCAAATGCAGGACAGCTATAAAAACACCCAAGAAAATTGGGTAAATACTCCTAGAAGATAGAAGGTGTCTAGCAAATTTTCTAGGCTGTTTGCACAGCTATCCCTCTCTAGAAATTTACTTCATTCTCTGTAAAATATCAACCTGCTTGATGCTTCTAAGTTTGTTTATAAAAAACATTCACACACACATATATACACATATATACACACATACACATGCATGCATATCTATCTATCTATCTATATCATCATCATTTAACGTCCGCTTTCCATGCTAGCATGGGTTGGACGGTTCAACTGGGGTCTGGCAAGCCCGAAGGCTGCACCAGGCCAGTCAGATCTGGCAGTGTTTCTACAGCTGGATGCCCTTCCTAACGCCAACCACTCCGAGAGTGTAGTGGGTAATTTTATGTGCCACCGACACAGGTGCCAGACGAGGCTGGCAGACGGCCACGCTCGGATGGTGTTTTTTATGTGCCACCGACACAGGTGCCAGACGAGGCTGGCAATATATATATATATATATATTATATATATATATATATATATAATATATATTCCTAACTTACATATATATATATATATATATCTGTAAGTTTATATATATATTATTCCTAACTTAAGTTAGGAATATTATTCCTAACTTACAGGGAAAAATTCAATTTAGAAATACTAAATCAAATTTCACAAAATATAATATAATATATATATATATATATAAACTAGAAATACAATACCAGGTATTATTAGAAGTTTAAACCTTTATGTCTAAACTAATTACGTCCGTTAATAAGATTGCAATATTCCTATAGTATTGACCTCATCATTAGAACCATCAGCATCTGCAACATTTACATTTATAATTTCATCTTTGATCATCAGGTAATGGTTTATTTGTGGACGTGTATATAGTGCCAGGTTGAATTTGAACTCTGATACCATATTTCTATATAAAATATTCCTAACAATGCAATTCCTAAGACCTCGGTTGTTGACAAATCAAACCACATCCAACACCTCTTGTCAAACTGTCCAACCATGCCCACCATGGAAGGAAGATGTTTGATGATGATGATAACTGTCAAAGGTAGTGCTTATTTATTCACACTGTTTTCAAGTAATTATGTTTTATCTTGATTTCAATAATGTTATTACATATTTTAGAATGACATTGTATGGCAGGTGTGAGAGGCCAGATCTGGCTGGTTTGAACAGAAAACAAGGGAGAATATTTTGGCCAACTAAAATGTTAACGAGTTAATCAACTGAATGAATTAATTAATCAATCAATCAGTTGGAAAATGAGCATAGAAAAAATTAAATGACCGAGACCTTTGGAAATATGCTGTGCATGAAAAGACCTGGCAGGACAAGTGAGACCATAACCCGTGACCTTTACCTGGGATGTAGCCATTCCACTTATGCATACCTTTCCTTCTTGGGACACAAAACTCTGCTTGCGAAGACTTGGTAAGGCAAGTGAAATCGATCAAAAAATCAATGGAAATTGTAGTTGTGATACCAGTGCCAGTGGCACGTAATAAAGAACCATCCGAACGTGGCTGTTGCCAGCGCCACCTCGACTGGCCTCCGTGCCGGTGGCACGTAAAAGCACCAACCAATTGCGGTCGTTGCCAGCCTGGCCTGGCACATAAAAAGCACCCACTACACTCATGGAGTGGTTGGCGTTAGGAAGGGCATCCAGCTGTAGAAACACTGCCAGATAAGACTGGAGCCTGGTGCAGCCTCCTGGCTTCCCAGACCCCAGTCAAACCATCCAACCCATGCTAGCATGAAAAACGGACGTTAAACGATGATGATGATGGACATGACAACCTTTCCAGTGCAGTACCTGGTCCACCTTGTATAATGTACCCAGTATACCTTAGAAAGT
The DNA here is from genome assembly GCF_006345805.1 of Octopus sinensis. Lineage (NCBI taxonomy): Eukaryota > Metazoa > Mollusca > Cephalopoda > Octopoda > Octopodidae > Octopus > Octopus sinensis. The sequence continues at coordinate 4,193,191 of NC_043020.1, read as the reverse complement.
AATTGGTGTTGAGAAGGGCATCCACTGGTAGTGGAGACATGACAGGATCCTTTGGCCCCTTGAGAAGGTTAGACTGTGATGATGCCATCCAAGGAGATCAGTCATAAAATGACGAATCAACAGAATTGTCAATTAATAAATAAATAGAATTTTCATCATTTGAACAGAAAAACTCTCATCAAACATTTGGATTTTCAATGACTTAATCAAAAGAATTATCTTGAATGAATATTCTGAGTTAGTTTGAAATCAAACTCTCTAAACATGGTCACAACAGACTTACCATGTGTGATGTGATGTTTACCAATAATTCTGCTTCCAAGAACTGTTCCAGAATATATTTTGGTGCCATGTCTACCAGAGCCTATTCAGGAATATAACAAAATAATGAATTAATGCAATATATATATATATATATATATATATATAAACAACATACCATACATCATCAACATAAAATATATTTCAAAGACATGAAACTTGCAGGATCTGATCTGGAGGTGCTAAAACACTCAAACTACTGTTATTGTATAACCCTAGGTCAGTTCTGCTTGAGGAGACCACTGATCAAAAATTAATGGAATGTGAGTGAAACTTAACAGATGGAAACTGAATGGAAGCCTACTATGTGTCATCATCATCTTTTAATGTCTGTCTTCATTTCCAGTCTTCCATGGAATAAATATGTCTGACCAAGTGATGGTTGGCAACAGGAAGGGCATCCAGCTGTAGAAAATCTGCCTCAACATATTCTGAGCGGCCTATGCAATCATGGAAAAATGGATGCTAAACGATAATGAGGACACACACACACATATTTATACATAATCTCAGGAGTTTGAATTTTAAGGAGGAGATAACCAAGGAGAAGGCTGACTGGTGACATAAGATGCACAAGACCTGGTTATCTCAGCAAAATGAGGCTCTGGAAGCATAATGTCTATAAACGCAATTAGGGCCCTCACCTAATTTGCCCATATAAAATCCTCACTCCAACTCTTCGTTCTCTCTTGCTAATCTCCCCATCATTTGCTTAGCATGGCAGTGATGCTCATTTACAGCATCATGTCAGGATAAGCATAGAGACACATGCATACAAATATGATGGGCTTCTTTCAGTTTCCATCTACCAAATACACTCACTCACAAGTCTTGGCTTGGGGCTATAGTAAAGTGCACAGGCCAAAAGTGCTTCACAGAGGGACTGAACCAGAGGTCAAATTTTGGTTGGGAAGCAAGCTTCTAAACCACACAGCTATGCCTGTGCCTTGATACACACACACATATCATCATCATCATCATTGTTTAACGTCCGCTTTCCATGCTGGCATGGGTTGGACGATTTGACTGAGGAGTGGTGAACCAGATGGCTGCACCAGGCTCCAATCTTGATCTGGCAGAGTTTCTACAGCTGGATGCCCTTCAACGCCAACCACTCTAAGAGTGTAGTGGGTGCTTTTACATGCCACCAGCACAAGGGCCAGTCAGGCAGTACTGGCAATGACCATGAAAAAATCATGTTTTTTTACGTGTCACCTGCACAAGTGCCAGTAAGGCGATGCTGGTAACAACCACCGCTGGTACACGTGTGTGTGTGTGTGTGATCCAGTCAACAACACCGTGACATGTATGAAATAAAGGTTGGTGTTGAGAAGAGCATCCAATGAAGCAAACCCATGGCCCTGTCACAAAGTGGAAGGGGGAAAAGAAAAAGGATCAATGCCTAGTACAAGTTTTGGCTTCGTGCAGTTTCCACATAATATAAGAAACAAACGTGGATAGATTTCCATCTTATCGTTTGAGATAAACATGAAACTCCATTAAATCTTGGTGTTGGGGAGGGGCAGGGGAGGACATTGCACAATGTGTGGGCGCTGTCCCCTCTTTCCCATAACTCACTTGTTTTGCAGATGGAGTCATACCAGCTTGGACTACGATAACGGCACGAGTGATGTTCTCCTCTTGCATTCTTTGGCAGTAAGTTTTGATGGTCTTGATTCCAACTTTGGGATCCTCAGGGAAAAACACAAACATTTGATCTGTACAGGATTAAAAAAAAAAAAAAAAAAAAAAAAAAGATTTACTAACATTTAGGAAACAGTACTGAATATAACTCAATCACCATGGATACAAATATGGAAATAATAATGGAAAGAAAGTTTACATGTGTGTGTGTGTGTGTGATCATCATTTAATGTCTATTTTTCATGCTGGCATCGGTTGGATTGTGTGACAGAAGCTGGCAAGCCAGAGGATTGTACCAAGCTTCACTGCCTGTGTTGGCAGAGTTCTTCCTAACACCAACCACTTCACAGTGTGTGGGGTGCCTCTTATGTGGCACCAGTGGGGTCACCAAGTCACTTGTGCCAGGTGATGTGAGGTTTAACTGCGACAGAGGTACAGAAACAGGTGTCTTGCTTTGGAGGAGGGACATGGCTAACCCAGACAGAGTAACACAAAGAGATGGTAGCAAAATGCCAATACGCACACACATCTATATATCTATCTACATATCTATATGAGTGTGTATCTTTATATATAAAGCAGAAGTTGTCTGTGTGTGGCAGGTTTAGTAGCCTTCAACTAACACTATCTCCTCCGAGACCCTGCAGCGCAAGTTGACCAAAATTGAGAGTATGATAGAAGACTTGCTCTTCATTCCATAGAAGAAAAAATTAAAATCGGACCATGTAAACACCAAAAATTATTTACATCAAAAAGGTGCTTTTTTTCTATGAAAATCCCTATTTTTTACGATTTTTTGACTGCTGTGTCGTCATTTTTCGGTGTATTTCAACCAGAAAAATGTTCACTTAAAGAGAATAACAAGCTACATAATGCAATTTTTTTACTTTTCAAACATTCCAATTCTAAAGGGTCAAAACAAACCCGAGTAACGCCAGGCAATACTGCTAGTATATATATGTATGTTGTTGTGAAATCCTGACAACCCAGTGGGATAGCAAGTGAACTGTCCTAAACCATATAAAGATGCATGCGTACTGACAATGCAATGCACAGTGTGGTGTGTGCAGTCGCATCTGTGAAGGCAGTTGCAGAAGTCATTGAGAAGAGATATAAGTTTGTTATGTATTTGTTACTGATTTGGTTTTTGTAGTGTTCTAACACTGTCACAGTGAAGTCCATATCCAAACAGAAAGATATAAGAATGGAAACAAGACATTTGAAGCTCTCTGTGGATGTTCTTAGCATGGAAGACTTATTAGCTTCCATGCTACAGTTGCAACGACAACTACAACAGCAACAAGAACAACAGTGGTTGAAATTATTGTTGCAGTCCAAAAACACTTCAGGTTCATTTTCGGCAGACGGGGTTTGCTAATTCAATTCAAGAATTTACTTATAACCCAGAAGAAAGGAATACGTTTTCTGCATACTTCAGAAGGTATGAAGACATTTTCAAAGAAGAATGTAGAAACTGGATGGATGAAAAGAAGGTGCGACTTCTTTTAAGGAAATTATCACCCGCAGAACATGAAAATTATTGGAATTACATCCTGCCAAGAAAACCATCCGAAATTTTTACAATTAACCTGTTATCTATTATATAAAATCCGTTCTGTCTGTCTGTGTGTGTGTCTTCTAGGATCTTGGGCATCCTCCATCCGATTGCGCTCAAATTTGATATGTAGATATCGACGGTATCAGGACGTGTATAAGTCTTGAAAAAATGACAGAAATTGATTCCAGGTGAGAATGCGATTGATAAAGCTGTTTTTGTCCTGCTTTTCTTCCATCAACCTGTACATAACTGCACTTTCCATTTTTCGTTGTTTTTGTACTGCTTAAAGACACGTTTCTTTCCTGCCAGGCTTACAGTTTAAACTATGTTTGTGTTCTCCCTGTCAACAGCCCTAAACTCTTTGGTTGCATATTTGTGTGAATAAAATCGTTTTTCTTTGGAATAGAAAAAAAGTCTATCTTTATTTCTTCTTTTGCCGGTGTCTCAAATTTAGGTTAAATCAGTGTTTCTCAAAGGGGAGGCCTATGGGACAGTTGGACAAGTTGTTTTGAGAAAATTTGGTTTAAAAGTTTGACAACTCAGCACCTTCCATTATACGGAGGGAGGGGGTGTTTTGGTTGTTTAAAATATTCAGTGAAAGAAGTTCACTATTTAATATTTGCAGGGAGTGCTTGAATTTGAAAAAAAAAAAAAGAAAAAAACTGAAGATTTCGTAAACAGAGAATGTGAAAAATTTAAACTAAATGTATCAACTCGGGACATGCTCAAATGCCTAATCATTGTATAAGGATTAACTGCAAGTAAAGATGCAAAGATATGGGCTCGGATATTGACAAAGCCAGAACAAGATTCAACACTGACTTTACAGGCAGTGGCTGAAGAATGCCAAAGGATTATAAATTTATGACAGGACGCACAAAAAATTGAGAAATTAAGAAAGACAGTCTCCATCTATCAACGTCATTTCACACTATGCTGCATCTTCGTACTCAATACAAAATTAGAGTTCTATATTTTTATCTATCATTTACTACTGTAGAAAGGAATTAATGATAGGATATTATAATACATAACAGTCTTCCCTGCTGAATGAAAAGTTAATCACGGTGCATTCAAAACATAAATCTTAATATAAAAAAGGGTCTTAATAATTCGTCCTGATCTCAGTTTTCTCGTCTGTTTTTGTCCTTGAACAGTTGGCGTTTTGTTCCCAGTATCATCCTCGTTCAGGTATTCTCCAGTTGCTAATCTGCTCATGTTTTCAGGTGCCGGACTGTGAGCTCCATTCCTTCTATTGGTGAACTGTTGGGGTCGGTTCCTTGTCGATTTATTATTTGTGGATTATGTTGTTCTATATTGAACTCTTGTTTTTGTAGTTAGCCCTGGTTCTCTTTGTGTGTTTGCTTCCTTGATTGAAAGATTGTCCTGCTGGAACGAGGTGGCATGCGGACACTGTATTTATTCATCCGTTTCCAAATTGTATGCATGCAAAGTGGGGAGAAATCGTCTCCAATTTAATGTTTTCTACAAGTGGATCCCCCTTATTTCTGAGATGTCAACGATGAAGTATTGTGCTTCCGATATTCTGGAGGAATTCAGGTAGGATGTTTCCCACTGTCAATGATTTAATTGAAAATTTAAACATTTGCTCATGGAGGGGGGGGGGGCTGTGTTGGTAGCTGTACAGAGGAGTGCTCTCATGGCTGATAGTGCCATGGGAAGGACTGTCAACCATTGTCTTTTATCTAGATGTAGTGAACTAAGTGCTAGATTTATGGTCTTCATGAAGATACAGTTGGTCCTTTCACATTGGCCATTGCCTTGAGGTTGATAGGGAGATGTTCTAGTTATCATTGTCCTGTTAACATGAAGGAAGTCCCAGGGCTTCTTGTTATCAAACTGGGTTCCTGTGTCAGAGTGGATACAACTTGGTGATCCAAACAATGAAAAGAGGTTGAACAGATGGAAAATTACTGTTTCGGTAGTCATGTCTTTGCAAATGGGTAACTAGAGTACTCATCGACTATTACCAATAAATAACGGTATTGTGTGGTTGATGGTAGGAGACCAACAAAGCCAATGCAGAGGCACTCCCAGAGCCCGATGCCTGTATTAATTGACCCATAAGTGGTTTGTGGAAGCAGGGTTTGAGTTTGTTGCATGTAGAGCAAGCGAATGTCATTTCACGGATTTCGTTAAGGGAGAACAGCAGGTTTTGTACTTTACAGTAGTGAAGTAGATGGGTCACTCCTAGGTGGCAGTTGTTTGTGAAGGGTTACTAGTGTTGTAGTGTCTCTTGTTACTGCACATCTTGATAGTGTGTCTGCTGCTTTGTTTTGGGTTCCTGGTCTAAAGAAGATCTGAGAGATCCAAGTGCCAGCATATAAGTTTTTCATTTTTGATGTCCCTTGCTTATTAAAAGTTATCCCTACCGAAAGTTGATCAGTGACGATGCTGCAGGAAGGGGAAACATGTATTAAGTGGCGCCATTTGTGGAAACATTCTACAATTGCACAGGCTTCCCTTGCAACAATGGATTGGTGTTTTTCTGTTTTTGAAAGGGACCTTGAATAGAAGGCCACTGACCTTCCTTCCCAAGACTAGGTCAGAAGCATTTGTCTCACTGGTAAGTGGTAGTCCAGGTTGTGGAACGGTAACTGCGGAATTTACCAATGCAGTCTTGAAAGATGCAATTGCTGATTTTGCTTCTTCTGGCAGTCCTGTTTTGTTGATATTCTCTCTGGCCCTTGAAAGTGGAATGGTGAGTCTGCAAAAATTCCTATTATTTGATTTAGTTCTCTCAATGTTCTTGGTTCTGGCATATCTAGCAGAGCTTGATACCTTTTAGGGTCAGGTTTTATTGTTGAATTTCCAATAATATGTCCTGAGAGAATTGACTCTTGTCCTTATTCATGCCAGCTGTTTCAGCTGCCTGGATAAATCTCCTGAGGTTATCATCATGTTCAGGATGATGTCATCTAGATTGGAAACGGTTTTTTGAAGATTGTTTCCTTTTATGAATTCATCCATGACACACTGGAAAATTGCTGCAACAAGGTGTATAAAGTCATACAATCTCCCCCCTGCTTTGAATGCTGTCAGTTTATAGTCTTTGGGTAGGAGTTCCACCTGGTGATGTGATATGCAGCTGTCATACCTACGTTGTTGAAAATCTTGTTTGCTGCTACTTCAATTAGAAGGTCATTGATCTGTGGGGTAGGGTAGGCATCCAGTTGTGTGTAGATATTTATAGTGTTCGAGTGATCAATCACTAGTCTTTTCTTCCTTCCATTAAATGTCACGAAGTATTGAGCTCGCCAGGGTCGACGGCTTTCCCGAATTATGTCCTCTGAAAGTGACCTGTCTATTCTGTGCTGAATAAACTCTGTGTTTCTTGGACTGCATCTTGAAGTTGTTGAAATTGGTTTGAGCTTAGAGGTCTTTATATGCCAGGAAGTAGTTCGTATGTGGAACATTTTGGGCTTGACATGGACATGCAGAATGACACGGGTTTGAGCGTGCCCTTGAAGTCAATTGTAACTGCTGAGTGTTGACTGAGGATATCAATTCTGATGATGATTGGAGCTACAAGGTGGTCAGCCACAGGGAAATCAGCATTACATGTTATTTCCCAGTTGTAGTTTGCCTTCAGTTCCCAGTGCTGTGTTATTGGCCAAGTTTACTTTTTCTGGGCAGGTACAACCGTATTGTAGTCCCCAGACTGCAACAAGATTTGCTTCAATAAATGTCCTGTCAGAACCCGTGTCAAGAAGGGCTTGTGTATTGTTGCCCTTAATTGTAAGAGGTACGAGCTGTACTGTACTGTTTGTAACTGTTAAAATGACGAATGATAAGGTCCCATCACTGTTTTCCTCTGAGTCACTCTCAGGTTCTGTGACAGCTGCTGTTTTAGGGAAGTTTTGTTTGGTTTTTGGTGGCTTTTTTGAGGGGCAAACTTTCTCCCAGTAACCTTTCTTCTGACACCTTTTGTAAGTGGAATTTCTTGCCAGGCATTGATTTTTTTTTTAAATGGATGTCTCCACCATACCAAAAGCATGCTGATTTAGCGGCTGTGAGATGGGGTAGTTGATTGATACCAGCTGAGCCTTGCAATAGGTTGCGAGTGTCTTCAATGGCCACCTCCATGGTCTGAGCAAGCTTATAGAGTGTTTCTAAGCTGTCATTTGATGACTCAAAAAGTCTTTGTCTGAATGATGGTGAATGAAGCCCAGCTACAAAGGCATCACCAGTTAGAATTTCTCGGAAACGGTCTGCCATTAGGGCTTGATTTCACACTTCTTGGCCAGCACCTGAAGGCTTGACATAAATTCTTCTATAGACTCATTTTCCTTTTGTTTTCGAGTTCATAACTAATAGCACTTCATTATGTTTGAACCTTTCTTTATAAACTTTGAGTCCAGGCATTCTATTGCTGCCTGGAAGGTTTCAGATCCTTTGATGATGGGGTAGGTTCTTGCTCCACTGAGGATTTTTGCTTTTGCATCCATTTCCAGTAAATATAATCTTCCCCAGTTGGGTCGTCTGGTAGCATCATCTTGAACACTTTGGCATCCATTTAGAATCAAGTTTGAATAAAATTTGTCATAAACCAGTTCAAAAAAGGCTTTTATTCAAACTTTATTTCTGCTTGCTGTCTAATCCATTAATCACGAATGTCCAACAATTAAGACGCGTTTGTTTATATTAGGTAAAGACGGAACCCATCTATCAACACCAGGCCACATTTTTGTATTCAATACAAAATAAGATATCTTTATTTTTACCCATTATTTACTATTGTAGAAAGAAACTGATGATAGGATATTATAATTCATAACAATGCTAAATGTGAGGTTTGGTCTACAGACCTCTGTCGAAAAACTATGGATTTTTGGAGAAGATACTGTATACCTATATATGTATGTGAATGCACACATATATATATATATATATATATACACACACACACACACACACAACATTAAAAGAAAAACTTCTTGACAGAACCAGATTATCTATGTATGGGTGTGTATATGCATACGTATACACACCCATACATGACCTGATGGAGAAGTAGTGAGGGAGGAAAGGTGACACAGAAGAGGAATGACAAAAAATAAGGGTTTTAACATTGGTGCCAATATAATGAGTATAATATTCCCACAAAATGTGATGAATACTTTGTGTCTATGTGAGAGAGAGAGAGAGAGAGAGAGAGAGAGAGAGAGAAGCAAGGTAAGTAAAATTCTGTCTCACCTGTAGGGTCATCGTTGTGGGCCACTAAAACAATCAAATCACTGCGGGCTGGTCGACGTTCGCTATAAAGAGAAAACATTGAACATTTGTCATTAACAAGAGTAAACTTCATCATCATTAACAGTGTTTTAATTGAAATGAAATAATAACCACACATCAAGATTCTCTTTTATACATATATAACTAGGAATACATTATGCAATGTGTCCTTTTCATTTTTAAGATGGTGTTTTAATGGAGACTAAGTTGCTAGTTTTAACAGGTCAAATAATCCATTAGCCCAAGTTGGGTGGCATCTTGGGTCAAGAGAATCCTAGATCAAACCCAGAACTTCATGGTAACAAAGTCCTATCAATGAATCCATCATTATTACAAAACAACTGAACCAAGGATGTCATCAAACTCGTTTGAACAATGAATTTTGGTTGACATTGAATAAGGCCACAGGTAGAGTCTATAATATGCAGGACTGGTCAGTGCATTGGTATGGGACCTGCAAAGCCAAGGAAGGGTCTCTTCACTCTTGAAATTCTGGTGATGCCCCCCATCTCACCTCAAAATGTTCCATACTGCAAAATTTCTCTGAGAAGAGGAGAATGACAGTGGTCCTGACCACAGACAACATACAACAGTTTTTTGTGCAGTGGTACAAAAACTGAGGGTATACACCTTTCCAGCATCACGGAAACAGAATTACTGAAAATCTTGCTGTAACACAAAATTTCATAATATAAAACTTATTTTCCAGTGATATCCATGTTAGAAGAATGGGGCAGCCTTAACTCTTGAGAGAGTTGTAGGGAGATCTTTGGGGAACACATAGCACATCTTTGGCATTTTAAACTGAGCAGATCTTATTCTGCTCCAAGGCTTGAATACAGCAGATTTCAAGCAGCAAGAAAAAAGAGAAATGGTGAGAGAGAGAGAGAGAGTACTACAATTAACCTCAGTACAGGTCTGGTATTTTTTTTTTCTTAAACTCCAAAAAGATAAAAAGTAAAATTGACCTCAGCTGGATTTGAACTCAGATTAGAGAAAGCTGAATCAAACACACCAAAATATTCTATGCAGCACTCTTATGGGATAACCAAATTACTGCAGAATGTCCATGTTACATGAAAGCCAAATAAAATATAACATTTGGAATTATGGAATTCCAGGTTTATGCAAAATTGCCAAGGCTGGAGTAATAATAATGTCTAAAGTAATAATACTGAGTTGTAAAGAGTGTCAATAGACGATGGGAGGAGGTTCCACCTTGGCACAGAGGGGGAGAGGAGAAGGAGATGTTATACAGATACAATAGTACAGATGTAGAGAGGAGGGAAGCAGAGAGGTTACATTACCTGGGTTTGTCACCAAACTGGTCTTTGAACTCCTCTAAAGTTTGGTCCAATTCATCTTGTGTCACCAAATAACCACGATCATGACAAATCTGAAAATAGCAGGATATAGGTTTTATTATAATGAAGATCATCATCATCATCGTTTAACGTCCGCTTTCCATGCTGGCATGGGTTGGACGATTTTGACTGAGGGCTGCACCAAGCTTCAATCTTGATCTGGCAGAGTTTCTACAGTTGGATGCCCTTCCTAATGCCAACCCCTCCGAGAGTGTAGTGGGTGCCTTTTACGTGCCACCGGCACAGGGGGCCAGTCAGGCAGCACTGGCAATGGCCTTGCTCGAATCTTTTTATACATGCCACCGGCACAGGTGCCAGTAAGGCGACGCTGGTAACAATTAAGCTTGAATGGTGCCATTTTACGTTCCACTGGCACGGAGGCCAGATAGCAACTCTGGCAATGCTCTCGCTCGGTGAATAATTATTATGTTTGACAGAGTAATCTGAATGCTGAAGGGTTAACATTACAACCCAATGCCAAGCCCTTGTTTTTCAAGCCAGAAGAGATTTTAGCCTTCACCAATCATTAACACTTCCCAAAGCTTGGCTGAGGCTCACATGGAGTATTATTCTAATATTTGGGATGGTGTTACAGCTGCACTCACAGGTAGCATCCAGAAAGGGCCACTCAACTGTTTAGCAACACCAGAAGACATGCCTCAGTCTCTGGCCTAAAGCTGCACTGTCTTCTCTCTCTGCTTTTGTACTGCTACTATTTTGGCCTCTACTCTTTAGAGCTGGCTGGATCATTCCATCCCATCCAACTTGCCACTCTTTTTTCTCATCACTCCAAGTCCCACACTAATCAATGTCACACAATACATGTTAAAATGAGCAGTGCACAGTCCTGGGGCAGACAGACAAAGTAGATGTGTTGTTTGACTAACGATTAGTCTACTCAGTTCAATCTAACACAACACAGGAATGCTCCATCTGTGAACTACATAGTTGCTTAACCAATTATTTACCTAATCAACCTTTACTTAATATCTCCTTCACAGTGTCCATCTATCCAGTCAACATCTATACAGAGTGTAATGCCTTTATTCTACCTAATAATGTCTACAGGTTACAACTTCGTGCAATAATGTAGTCTCAGCAAACAAAGTCAAAATTCCTGTTACCATCACAACACGTCAAGCTATTTCTCGCTATTTACCGATTTTTCCTATTTCTCCATTTTCTTCTATTTGTCAGTCTTTCTCTGTCCATTCATCTCTTGATATCCATAGTCTCTCTCGCTATTTATTCCTGCATCTCGGGCAGAAAATATGAGAAAAAGAAGCCTTTTCTCCCCCATAACAAAAACAAAACAATATTATCAGAAATTGCTTTAGGTAATATTTTCAAACTTTCACAAAGAACTTCCACGCAGTTACATACACACCAACAATACAAGTAGCTTATACATACTCTTTGCTCTTTTACTTGTTTCAGTCATTTGACTGTGGCCATGCTGAAGCACTGCCTTTAGTCGAGTAAATCGACCGCAGGACTTATTCTTTGTAAGCCTAGTACTGATTCTATCGGTCTCTTTTGCCGAAACGCTAAGTTACAGGGACGTAAACACATCGGCATCGGTTGTCAAGCGATGTTGGGGGGACAAACACAGACACACAAGCTTAAACACACACATATATATATACATACGACGAGCTTCTTACAGTTTCCGTCTACCAAATCCACTCAGAAGGCTTTGGTCGGCCCGAGGCTATAGCAGAAGACACCCAAGGTGCCACGCAGTGGGACTGAACCCGGAACCATGTGGTTGATAAGCAAGCTACTTACACATATTTTATATATACATACATACGACAGTGGGAGTACCGCTAAGGAACTTGGATAAATAGTCATATCGAAACTTATTTCGTCTGTGAAATTCGATCCACGAAATATATTTCAGAAGCTTCGAACAAAAACTGAACCAAGTTTTTATTTTTTTATTGTTCCTCGAGGTTCCCTTGTCTTTCCTTCGAAAGATAGTGCAAAGTTTATTTTAAAATATTACTGGAGGCACGTTTCATTTCGATGATTGTCCGAGGACTGACGATGGCCGGACGGTCAGCAATTAGAGAAACACAACGTGGTTCGTGCTTAAATAAATAATATATAATACGTTGGTAAAGAAACAACTAAAAAGAAACGGCAGTGAGCATTTACCTGCATTATAGTCCTACGAATACGCCATAATTTATAAGTTTCTTGTTCGTCATCCATCTCCAAGAATTCGCTGGAATATTTCTTCTATTTTCTGCGATTTCAAATGAACCAAACCAGACCCCGGAACCGGAACTGCAATGAGTCGCAAATAAAGACTTCCGGTTTTCGAATCAGCCGTAGTTTCGTAAAATCTTGCTTAAATGAAGATTTCTGACGAGTAAAAACTAAAGTAAATACATATAGAGGTACAACTTGAAAACGGTGGTCCCGGTGCGCGCACTCGTGCATCCGCGCTAGCTAGTCGTGACTAGTCGATCCTAGCAAAGTAAATAAAACACAAAATAAATAATTTTTGTTATACAAGGTAAGAATCGACTGCTCATGACTAGCTTGCGCGAGTGCGCGCACCGGGACCACTGTTCACTAGTAGTAGCCCTCTTAAAATTAACGTCAGCGGGATTTGAACTTAAAGAGCCAGAAAAAAATACCTTTCCAACCCGACATAGCTACAGATGTGTATCGCCACCACCGAAATCTTCATCAAATTCCGCTCAGACACGGTTGGTTCAGAATAGGGATTTATTGGCAAGAAGAGTTTCAGAAAATTCACACGAACCGAATTTTGACCCTCATAGCTTTCAGGAAAATGGGGGTCTTTTGAAAGTTTGTACAAATACCCTTTAAAAGGCATAGATTACGATTTTAAAGAAATTTATTACAAAAACTTTTTCTGGGGGTGTGGGGAGGGAAGTTTCGGATCAGGAAGATCACATATTTGGAATTTCTCCGTTTTGACGGGGATTTTACCTTTTTTTTAATGAAAGTTTAATAACGATAATCTTTTATTCATACGAACGTAACTCATATGAAATATGTCAAATAACAGTGACAAACTGATATGACACTGCATTAACAAACAACCGCAGAAATTGTATTCACCTCAATAGACGTCACTGATTGGTTGAAATTGCCGAAATGCAAGAAATTAAACAAGAAATAGCTTACAAACTACAGAATTTTCTCAAGAAAGCCAAGAGAAAAAGATGTTTTATGTTGACACATTCTACCAGTATACGAAGTTTAAAAGTGTTTAGTTACAAAGAAATTATTTTTAAAATCTGCCGGTCAAAGTGAAAAGATCCTTTAACATAGGCACAAGACAAGGAATTTTGGGGCGAATTTTGGGTTGAAGGTAAAAATGCCCACAGCAAGATTTGAACCCTGAACATAGGGAACCGGAGTAAATAATGCAAAGAAATTTGTTGGATGTTGTAACAAACGGTGATACGGGACATCCAGGTCAAAACGTAGGATCACCTTGACAGAAACAAGGGCGAATGGGTTCTCAAATTTCTGATAAAGAAAACAGTAAAGTGAGAGAGGGAGTGAATGAGAGGAAATGAGAAGAAAAGAGAATAGAAGAGGGAATAAGAGAGAGAGAGAGGAAGGAGAGTAGAAGAGGGAGGAAAGAAAGAACAGAAAAAAGTGTGGAGAAGGAGTGTAAATGAGTGGCAGAGGGAGGGGGTTATATATATATATATATATAAATAACTCCTTCTCTCTCATATATATACATGTCTGTGTATGAGTAGAAAGAGAGAGAGAGTGTATGAAGGTAATAAAAATGCGTTAGAGAAGAAGGTATATATGAATAGCGTGAGAGGGGGGAAGAGAGAGGAAGATATATATGAATAGTGTGAGAGGGGGGAAGAGAGAGGAAGATATATATGAATAGTGTGAGAGGGGGGAAGAGAGAGGAAGATATATATGAATAGTGTGAGAGGGGGGAAGAGAGAGGAAGATATATATGAATAGTGTGAGAGGGGGGAAGAGAGAGGAAGATATATATGAATAGTGTGAAAGGGGGGAAGAGAGAGGAAGATATATATATGAATAGTGTGAGAGGGGGAAGAGAGAGAGAGAGAGAACGGTTCTGGTGTTTTCTTGTTTTGTTGCAAACTCCGTCGATGCAAAAATGATGACTTCCTTGGGTCGGGTCTTATTGACCGGCTTTTTGGCGGCCAAACCGCTTTCTTGTAATTTATCAAGCAACGTAAGGAATTCTATTTTCTTGTTTGTTGACATAATTATTTATTTGGCCTTTGCCTTTATTATTCCGCATTGCAAAACGAAACCTACATGAGTGTATAAATGAAATAATTGTGACCGATGTCAATATACACCCACGCGGGTCTCTGTGTTCAGTTTCGTTTCCGAAAGATCCTCTCTAGAATCCTTTTAGTAACAGTGATTTCGAAGTTTTTCTGACTCTGTCTGCACAAGCCACATTACTCGACGGACCTTCGAAGTCCCTGACAATATCATATTTCATTTGTATTGAATCCTTCAGTTACCTTTTAATTTTAAAAGCGATCATCCTGAACCCTCGGGCGAAACTGCATTTGTCCCCATTTATCTATATCTACATTCATATATGCCAAGTAAATTGACGACTTTATTACCAAATAAGTTTCCATCTGGTTATATTTTCACTCAAATAATCGTATTTTTGCTTTTCCAAATGCGTCTCCTTCATTCCTAGTAAAATCTCTTATTTTCTTCAACGCTATTTTTAATAAGTTAATGATGAACCCGAGAAAGGAAAATAGAGTTGGACTTTCGGAATTGCTGTCTGACAATGTTGGATTTTCTCCGTTTTGGTCGTAATTTCTTTTAAATCTTTTTTTTTTTCGTACCCTTTACTTCAAACAGAAAGTTGTTTTTTTTAATCCATAATTTATAAAAGTTTAGATATATAAAAGACTTTATATATTATACATATTCTAATAAGTCAACATTTTAGAAAGGGTGTGTAGATTCCAGTGTCCTCACACATAAACAAACGCAGTTGTGTTCGTTTGCAATCTTTCATGAAAAAAAAAAAGGTCCTGTTGACGGGTGGGGAATATCACCTAGTTTGGCAAGAAGCAAAGGTTGATGAGATGGACATCAAAATCAGACAAGATTTGGCTTGGTGAATTCCCTCTGGCGCATGCGAGAATGGAAAGGTTAATGTTAAAAACAATGCTATACATGTGTGTGTTTACTGGGCTTCTGTATAATTTCCACTTACCTAATTCCACTCTTGAAATGTTAACCCATCTGCAGCTTTTGTAGAAGACACTCGTCTGGGCCATTGCACAATGGGATCAAATGTGGAACCACATTGCCATGCCTTCTATGTCGTAGTTGATGTTCGTGACCTTTGATTTGGACAAAAGATTGCCCCAAGTTAATTAAGGCTTATTTAATGATTTGTTTGTTATTTCAGCCTTTGACAGCTAAAACCATCTACGACTTTTCTGCTAAGACTATTGATGGACAAGAAGTGTCTCTGGAGAAATACCGGTAAGTGATTTGTTTTCGAAAGGGTTCCAGCCATGGACTTCCATTCTTATTCCCAGACTCAATTAGCCCATGAACTGTTTGCTGAGTCTTTGAGACAGAGGAAAGTGATGAATGGGGTAGTGTGGGTGGGGGGCTGGAGAAATTCACTTGTTCGTTATTGTCAAACTAAGAGTCCTTCTCTTTGCAACAGTTACGTGGTGGCAGTAATCCAGGCCACAGTTTATATTGATCACCGAAGGACAGGTTCAATTCATCCAACAAACTTCTGTGTTTCCATTAATCCAGTTTACCCTCAAAGGTTGCATTAGATTCTGTGTTTCCATTAATCCAGTTTACCCTCAACGGTTGGATTAGATTCTTTCTAGAAGACCCTTATCCACGGAACTGTGCATTAGGATTGATCCTGGTGCCATGCGGTTACCAATGCTTATAACTCTTTACCGATGTTTTGTAAATATTGGGTATAATTTGTAGGAGATTTGCTTGCTATTTCTAGTAATTTGGAAGCCTTATTTAACTTTGGCTCAGCCTTCATTTAGCTGATCCATGAAAATCATTCCAGTAATGACCATTCCATCTGTCTTCTCAGCAGAGTGTTAGTAGTCGACCTTTCAATATGAGATTGCCTGAGTTAACCTAAGAATGTGAAGCAGAACCTTTCATCCCTTCTGGAGTTAAAAGATGAAATCCTAGATCCGGACTCGAGTGGATGGCAGTGACTAGACCCTCTCCTCAAAATTGCTGGCCTTGTTTCTAAATCAGAAGCAATTATTATTAGTGGTGGATGGCTGAGTTTGGGCATCAAACAAAATGTTTTGAGTTGAAATCACGTCAAAGTCGACTTTGCCTTTCATCTTCTGGGAGTTGATAAAATAAAAGACCGGTCATCTAACCATTGTCAGTTTACGTCCACTTTTCCATGCCAGTAAGGGTTAGATATTTTAAGTCGGTATTTTATGCCAGGTGCCCTTGCTGTTACACTTTTGGTCACCACAGGGATATGCTGGCCCCGTTTGAAAC
This sequence comes from Octopus sinensis, assembly GCF_006345805.1. Lineage (NCBI taxonomy): Eukaryota > Metazoa > Mollusca > Cephalopoda > Octopoda > Octopodidae > Octopus > Octopus sinensis. Next base: position 4,176,520 of record NC_043020.1, on the reverse strand, counting down.
CTGAGGTACTTGCAATTATTATTTAAATTTTTGTTTTGATCCTTTCACTTGTTATACTGTTATCTCACATCTTTGTTTCTGATTTCCTTTATCCATTTTAGGGGCCATGTGGCCATAATTGTCAATGTTGCAAGCAAATGAGGCTTAACCACCTCTAACTACACACAGTTAGAAGAACTTTATCAAAAGTATGGTGAGTCTAAGGGTCTTCGTATTCTAGCCTTCCCATGTAACCAATTTGCTTCCCAGGTAAGTTCTCTAACTCTTTATTCTAAGACAAATTTTCTCAAAGTTTCTTCACAGGATGCCCAAAATTCTGAGATAAAATTTAGGGGTTTCACAAGATAAGGGTTTTTTTTTTAATTTTAAAAATTTAGCTCATGAAACAAAAAACATTTTAAAGATGATTATATTTTTTTAATATTATTTTTCTAAAATTGTTTTTGTTTAGTCTTAAAAGGGGTCAGGATTCTGGGATTTTGGTAAATTCTGAGTTCAAATCTCACTTTGACCTCCTTGGGTGGCATTTCGTCTAGGACTCCGTAACAAATGAAATGCCACTCAAAGAGGTCGCAGTTAATGTCCACTTTCTGAGGAATATTCGAGCCAAGCCTGTATCTGAAATCGATCTTTCTCCCTCGGTTGTCCCCTTATTGTCCCCAGCGGAGTGATTCTAATTTTTTTTAAATCAGTGATATAAGGGAGGCAACTCTTGTCCGATCAGCTTTAAATTTTCAATATTATTTTATTAGCGATAATCTAAATTTCTGAAGTTAGCCTGGCCTTTGCACAAAGATGAACTGTAAATTATTCAGCAGCGAGCTGAGTGAGTTGTTACTGCGCCAGACAAAATGCTTAGCGGAATTTCGCCCATTGTTACATTCAGAGTTCAAATTCTGACGAGGTCGACTTTGCATTTCATCCTTTCAGGGTCAATAAAATAAAGCACCAGTTAAACCCTAGGGTCAATGTAATCAACAACCCACCCCCACCAAATTTCAATCTTTGTGCTTATAGTAGAAAGGATTAGTATTAGTATTAGTATTAATATTTAGATGATGAGCTGGCAGAATTGTTAGCAAGCCAGATAAAATGCTTAGCAGTATTTTGCCCATTGCTAACGTTCTGAGTTCAAATTTCGCCTAGGTCAGCTTTGCTTTTCGTCCTTTTGAGGTCGATAAACTAAGTACCAGTGAAACACTGGGATCAATATACTCGACTAGTCCCCTCCTTATCAATCCTTCTGGGGATTGATAAAGTATCAGTCAAGTTGTGGGATCAATCAAATTGACTAAACGCATCCACTAACAATTGCTATGTGCCTAAAGGAAGACAATTGGCAGAATCGTTAGAGCATCCCACAACAGTGCTGTGTCTATCAAGCCAAATACCTGTCATCTACTGGAGAAAATCTAATCAGCAGCTCCCTGCACCTAAAACTGGGGGTCTTCTTTCTATATTAGAAAATCATTTTTTTACAACCTCTCTTTGGTGAGGTTACCCTCTACTGCAGCAGTAGATGTGTCCATGGTGCTACTGTATTCTGTATTAGATAGTAGGGTATAAGATGAGGGAGATTTTCTGCTCTTTCTAGCCGATAAAACAACTATGTACAAGCACTGAAATGCACCTCAGATTCTAGTCTGGAAGTAAAATAGGAAATTGTTAGAATTGATGGAGATTTTTGTGCATCAAAAATTGTTTTTGTTTCTTTTAGGAACCTGGAACTAACGAAGAAATCAAAGATTTTGTTAGTAAAAAATATCACGTTTCCTTTGATATGTTCAGTAAAATCGATGTGAATGGCAAGTCAGCTCACCCTTTGTGGACATTTTTGAAAAAAGAACAGCCTGGATTTATCACTGAGTAAGGAACTTTTCTGAACTTCATTATTTTCCTCAATAATTTAGTACCAATTTACTAATTTCAGATTTTTTTTTATATGTCTGTCATGCGTGGGAAATGAAAAGAAGTTCACCTACCTTCTCTCAGCTCTGCTTGTCTAGTGGTCACTCCAGTGATCCTACCCTACCCTGTCATCTGCTGCTATCTGATCAACCCAGGATTGAATCCCCTGACACCTGTTCACGATGCCTTGGCCAGCTACAAGAGCCCAACCTCATCCTGTCTCCCCCGGCACTTCTCATGCTTCCTCTTCCAGTCTGTCCCTTGACCATTGACGTCGTGGCCCTCTTCTTGCAGCTCATCCCCCCCCCCCCCTGATCTCAAAGATCACTTCCTCACTTTACTCCATGTCGAAATCTACCACCCACCTGGGTGGGCGCCTTGCATGTCATGATCTTCTTAAACTGGGAACCTCATTCTCTTCCTTTTCTCCACAATCATCATCCAAGGAAGCGACAATCCTATGAACGTCCAAGAGATGACGCAGCATTCCATCCACAGAGATATTGTTTTGGGACTTAACAGCCGTCACTATTTCTCTCTTCAACTGAATTGTGCAGGGTGCCTTTGGTGGCTTCACCCAGACTTCATCTCCCACCTCCACGAAGTCAGGCCCTCTCTCTTCTACAGGGCATCTCTATGGTTTACTTGGATGCTGCCATTCATATTTGATTATCACTACGTGGCACAGACTCTTCGGCCTGTCCTGATCGGGGTGACATTGTACCCGAACATCACTTCCAGCAGTGGGACATGTCCCCTCTCTGCCATGGCCTTGATCATTCAATGATGTCTCTCCAGGATCCCATTTCCACTCGGCCTCTATGCTGCTCTGGAAAAGCAGTGCCCTTTCCACCTGTCAAGCATCTTCTTCAGCACCTCTGAATGAAACGCTGTGCTGTTGTCCATCAGCAATTCACCCAGAGGGCCATGCTCTAAGAATACCTCGTTTAGAATATGTGCCATCTCGGCCACAGTACCTGTCCTCAATTCCCTCCAAATGGCCATCCGGCCTGGCCCACAATCAACCATCGAGGCATACGTCCCCTGCCAGTAGTGTGTTACATCCACTGCTAATCATCTCCAGTTGTGCTCTACCAAGATGTTTCCCTGCTAAAGTACATCCGAGGCAGAGTCGATGGATTGACACCTGTCACAGTTCCCGACTACCTTTTGGATGCTCCATCTGGTAATGTTGGCGTCAACCCTCCTGGCGAGATACAGGGTCTTATCCATGCCCATATGCATGGCATGCAGTCTCCTCAGCTCGGGGTCATTTAACTGACACACCATGGCTACCCCTTGCTTTGATTCTTCTGGCTCCCCTAACCAGGCCTTTTTTTACCCTGGTTAGAGCATCTGCCTTGTTTCTCTCTGAAGGCACAAAGACCACATTCAGCTTCAGGCCAAACTTGCCAATCAGCTCCCCTAGAATCCCTAGGTGGCACTTCACTTGTTTTTCTGCGGCCCCTTTGGTTCACACCCACTTCTTGTCAGTGGTTACTGATCCTTCACGGCCAAATTCACTCCCTTCAGCACTGTATCCAACTCAGCAACATTGATGTGGTTGTGGTCGTCTGCTTTTTGAAGCCAGGCAGCATCCTCCTCTTTGGTACCTCCAATTTCCAACACAACTCCTATCGCAATGCTGCTAGCATCACACCATGCGGTCCTGCTATCCAATTTGGGCACATGCCAGTTCCCTCTGACTGGGTCTTCCTCTCTTGTCCTCAGGCCCAACTTTGAATCACAGCTTTGCATTCCATTCACCAAGTTTCCACACAGTTTCTCTTTGGTGACTTGCATTCACCCAAGTTGCTCCACAGTCAAATTGAACTCAAGACTTCAGGTTTACAAAGTGAACTGGTTAACTCCTCAGCCATTTAATCCAGGATTAAATACCAGCATTGATATAACTGACTAAAATACTTGCTGGTAATGCTCCAGAATGGTCGATGTCCATTGACTGAAACTGTTAAAAGAATAAACTAAAGTGTATTTATTTGTATTTCATGTTGCAGTGGCATCAAATGGAATTTGACCAAATTCCTCATCAACAAAGAAGGTGTTCCTGTGAAACGTTATGGTCCAAAAACAGCCCCAAAGGTGACTCTTGACGCTTTCCTCTTCTGCCATTAACAATGCTAAGCTGGTCTTTTATTTGTTTCTTAAATGATATTGAGGCATTGTTTTACAGTTGGATGCCTTTCCCTTGATAACACAGTGTTTGTCCTTGGGTAGCAACTGTTTTTTCCCCCCTATTTACTTAACCCCAGTATGAGAAATTACTAATATTTCCTTCAAACTTTGCTTTTGTTACATTTATGCAAATCTCTATGATGCTCGTGATCAGAGATACACATATTGTTAGCCACCAGGGGACATGCTCAAGTGGTTAATGTCAAGCAAACTGACAACAGAATATTTGCTATAATGATATTTTTGTTTCAGCAACTCTCTGCTGAATCTGTTTGAAATGGAATGAAAAATAAGTCAGTTTCCAAATATCACAAAAGCCACGTTTGAAGAGAATAGTTATCTCCCTTGATTTCTAGATAGAAGCAAATAGGAAATAGCAATTTACTGATCGAAGACAAAAACAATAATTCGATCCATTGTATAATTTTTCCCTTTTATTCAAATCCTATGACTGGCACCCGGCCGTTGCCAGTGCCGCTGGACTGACCCCTGTGCAGGTGACAAGTAAAGAAACACTGTTTCGACCCTGTGCTTGAGGAGACCTGTTGTGTCAAGTACATCAACATCAAAAATCAATGGAAACTGTAGTTGTGATCCCTGTGCCGTAGCACGTAAAAAGCACCATCCGAACGTGGCCGATACCAGCGCCGCCTTGACTGGCTTCTGTGCCGGTGGCACGTAAAAAGCACCCACTACACTCACGGAGTGGTTGGCATTAGGAAAGGCATCCAGCTGTAGAAACACTGCCAGATCTGACTGGAGCCTGGTGCAGCCTCCTGGCTTCCCAGACCCTGGTCGAACCGTCCAACCCATGCTAGCATGGAAAACGGACGTTAAACGATGATGATGATGATTCAATAAAGATTATTTCTTCCACTCATTTTTCAAAATGCTGATCTCAAGGTTGAGTTTATTTGTTTTGTTTTTTTTTTTGTTTTCTGACAAGAAACTTGACTGAATTTTAAACTCAATGCTCTCATTACAAGATACAGATTATAAACATTCAAACACTTCATGTACACTTATAAATGCCAGGCTTCTCAACAGTTTCCACCTACCAATTTCACTCATGAAGCATTGGCTGTCCCTCAGCAGTAATAGAAGTCACTTACCCAAGGGGATTCACAGACAGTCAGGACTTGAGACCAAACAGTAATAAGGCAAACTCTGTCCCCATGAAACCATACTTGCTCTTTGATATACAAAAGGGGGCACAGGAGTGGCTGTGTAGTTGAGGTTTGCTTCCCACATGGTTTTGGGTTCATACCCACTTCATGGCACCTTGGGAATGTCTTCTGCTATAACCCTGGGCCTACCAAAGCCTGTTTGTATGCGTGTGTTGATGTCTCCTTTTTTCTGGATCTTGTAAACAAGTGCCACTGCCATGACAAGCGGCGTCCTTTGTCTCTTCCGAGATCTTTCTGGTCACGGGAAGATAGCAACAAGGAGGGTGTCCAGCTGTAGGAAAACCTGCCACAACAGCCACGCTAATGTGGGAATGGAAAAGTGGAGGTTAAGTGTGTGTGTGTGTGTGTGTGTGTGAGTGAGTGTGAGTGTGTGTGTGTGTGTGTGTGTGTGTGTGTGTTATCTGGTATATGCAGTTGAAACAGTTATTGTTTTTAAAACCCAAATCATGAAATGTTATCTCAGGACAAATACTTCAGTAACTGGCCTATTAATGATGTATGTACCTTGATACGTAAATGGTTATGTATATATATATATACATACACATATATATATATATATATATACACATTAACAAATGTATATTACATATATACATATGTATGTACATGTTTTACTTGTTTCATTCATTTGAAAGCGACCATGCTGGGGCACTACTTTAAAGGATTTAGTCAAACAAATTGATTGAGCACTTATGTTTTTAAATCTGTTACTTATTCTGTTGGTGTCTTCTCCCAGACCATGTTGTGGGGATGTAAACAAACCAACACTGGTTAAGTGGTGATGTGGGACAAACACGTGTGTGTATTCACATGCACACACCAAGCTTCTTTCAGTTTCTGTTTACCAAATCCCTTTACAAAGCTTTGGTCAACTTGGGTCTACAGTAGGAAACACTTTGCCAAGGTGCTGTGCAATGGGACGGAACACAAGACCACGTGGTTAGGAAGCGAGCTTCACAGCCTCTCCTGCATCTCTATATATATACACATTTAAATGCACATATATATATATATGCTTTACGCTTTTTCTTGACTATGGCCATGCTGAAGCACCACCTTTAGTCAAGCAAATCAACCCCAGGACTTATTCTTTGTAAGTTACGGGGGACGTAACACACCAGCATCGGTTGTCAAGTGATGTTGGGGGGGGACAAACACAGACACACAAACGTATAGGCACACACATACATATCTATACATATACATATATATATGACAGGCTTCTTTCAGTTTCCATCTACCAAATCCACTCACAAGGCTTTGGTCGGCCCGAGGCTATGGTAGAAGACACTTGCCCAAGGTGCCACGCAGTAGGACTGAACCCAGAACCATGTGGTTGGTAAGCAAGCTACTTACCACACAGCCACTCCTATGCCTTTGTATATTTATATGAGCAAAATTGCCAGCTGTAAAATTTCGAGAAGAGATCAGAGTAAAGTTAATCGCCAAATCAAAGTGGCTGTTGCATTTTACTACTAGTTTAACCCCAGGCAGATCCTCCACCAGCTGGTTATCGGTGTGGTAATACACCTTATTTATACAGTATATATTGCTAGCGGGGGCGGGGAGTGAATCATCCTCTAGCAGACCACAAGATCACGCGACTGACTCAGTTTTGAGCTGGTTGGCTCGTTTTCAGTCAGGCAATTCCAAACTTATGAGACAGAATGAAATGAGGTCAGACTCGAATTCGATTCCATTTGCAATGGTTGAGTCAGGTTACTATAAAATATGCAGACTCATGGTAAGAGAGGTCAAGTACACATTGTCTCCCTTAGTGTGAGGAGCTCTCGTTCCTGTGTGTGTGTGTATATGTGTAGATAGAGATAGGTAGAGCATCATCATTTAACATATGTCTTCCATGCTGGTATGGGTTGAATGCTTTGACAGAAGCTGGCAAGCCAGAGGATTGCACCGTAAATAGGAAGAAAGGTTATAATTTCTAGTTTTGGCACAGGGCCAGCTATTTTTTGAGGGGAGACGGGAGTCAATTACATTGAGTCCAGTGCTCAACTGTTCCTTATTTTAATGACTTCTGAAAGGATGAAAGGCAATCTGTCTTGGCAGCATCTGAACTCAGAATGCAAAGATGCAGAAGAAATAGCATTGAGCATTCTGCCAGTGTAGGAATGGTTCCATCGTCTGACTACCTTTCTATATCTGCTCTCTCTCTCGCACATCTGTCTGTCTGTCTATCTCTTTCTATCTCTCTCTCTCTCTCTCTCTCTCTCTCTCTCTCTATAATATATATATATATATATATATATATATCTATATATATATATCAATCAATCTATCTATCTAATTACCTGTCTGTCTCTTGTCTTTTCAGGAAATAGAAAAAGACTTGGCTATTTATTGGTAACCAAACCCCTTACTCTCTCAGACTGACATTCTACGGTGTTGACCATTCTGACGTAACTTATGAAGGAAGTTTCCTAAAACCATTCCTTGGTAGGAAACCCCTGATTTCTCTGGTTTCTCTCATTTTGGTCAACACTGTTTTGATGTCTGTCTGTTTGTCCCTCCTTCACTTCATGAATTTTTTTTTTATTATTTAATTAAAGCAATAAAATTAGTTCAGTCACTCAGTGTTGTTGTTGCTTGATTCATTAATATTTTTCTTTAATTAAATATTTATCTTCAATTCTGGAACTGCTGTTAATTACATGGACCAGTAATTACTGGTACACTGTATTTCTACAGGTGAGCGACAAAGGCGAGTGTCAGTACAACTCGGGCAGAGTAAATACCACAAGGTATTTTGGTTCAACATCTGAAGATGTGGGATGAATTTTCTTAAAATCAAGAATGGTGTAAGAGGAAGGGCAACCATGTGTAGGGTACTTGAGGTAGGTATGTCATTGTTGGTGTCAGTGTCAAAATGCAAGGGACCAATTCAAATTTGGCATGGGTCTGTCAGTCCATTGCCTAGGGTTTGTACTTTTTTTATTGATCCTGAAGAACAAAGTTGACTTCTGGGGGATTTGAACCCGGAACAAATACCACAAGACATTCTATCCAACAACATAACAATGGCAGTAGGACACAGGGGGGCTGCCAGGGTTGGAAAGGGGTGCAAATTATTCATCCAGCACTGGGAAGAAGACTGAAGAGTTATTTTGATTTTTTTTTTTTTCTAATTAATAAAGGTGGTGATGTGGGTGGGTGGGGGGGGGAATAAATTTCACTAATGTGGGGGTAGGTAGGGGTGTTTGAGAAACAGTGTAGTTGAATATTCAACTGGTGTTTCTGGCAGAACCAGCTGCTCTTCCTTGCTAAGGGCTCATTCATTGATGGCGGTGGTGGTGGTGGTGGTGGTTGTTATGGCATGAGAAAATATGTTTTTATTTAAATCAGAAAATATCATGAGAGTCATGATTGATCACTACCTTGAGCTTCTTAGGACTTGATGGTGGTGGGTTTCTTTAACCAGAAATATTTAGAGATGTTACCATGGCAACTGCATAGAAATTTATTTTGGTCGATGGGAAATTGTGTTTGGTGGTGAGGGTATGGAGCTAAAAATACCTTCTAGCTTATTTATGCAAAACATTTGTAACGTGGAAAACAACACCTCTTAATTCTGAGCAAACAATGCTGGTACCGAGTTCACAAATCCTCCCTCACCAACCCGCTTCAAAAATAAACCCTCGATTGCATAACATTTTCATGATAACTTTTATTTTTTACCTCAAATGGTCCTGCCTGATTCAGCGATATTCCTAAGGAAAAAAGAAAGGCACCATAACAGGATTGAGTTATCAGTGGTGGAGGCTGTTCTGAAAGCCTAGCTGCTCGAATTAGAACTTGTTGGGCAAAGTTCAGGGAGCTTCTACCTGTGTTAGTAAAAAAGGGGTTCTCCCTCAGAATGAAAAGCACATCGTTTGATGCCTGTGTATGAAGAGCTGTGCTACATGGCAGTGAAACATAAGCTGTGACTACAGAGGACATGTGAAGGCTTGAAAGAAATGAAGCCAGTATGCTTTGCTGGATGGGTAATGTCAGTGTGTTATGTGTTGCATATGGATGTGGACGGTTGTATGAAGAAGGGCCAATCTCTAATTGTGGAGAGAACAAGTGGAAGGGGCAGACATGGGATGAAGTAGTGAGAAAAGATTTTCAGAGAGGATGACAAGGAACTGAGACTTCTGGTGGTTTGTTGTGCATGAGAAGACATATGAAGGTATTTAGAATTATCCTTCCATACAGCCATGTCCCTTACATCCCTCTTCAGCTGAGCTGTGGGATGATGGGTGCTGGTGTCATGTAAAACGTACCCAGTACACTCTGTAAAGTGGTTGACACTAGAAAGGGCATCCAGCCGTAGAAACCATGCCAAGCCAGACATGGAACCCAGGGAGCTCTTATCAAACTGTCCAAACCATGCCAGCATGAAAAATGGATATTAAATGATGGCATATTCTTCCAAGGTATAGCAGACAAAGCACCAACATCTCAAATAATTCCCTTTCTTGAGTGGCTTCTGATTCCAAAGACTTCTACAGGTGGTATTATTAAGACGTGATGCTGGGCCAAAACCTAAGTTACTATGTGGTATGAAAGATGTGTGTGTTACATGCACACTCATACATGTGTGTGTGTGTGCGTGCATGAATGCAAATTTAGCACTGAAACTCGTGCTTTTTCTGAGTTGTCATTTTACCCATGACCCGATCCCATTATTTTATGTTAGGGATCTGTCTTAAGCAAACCCTGAAACCTGGTTGCCAGTCCACCTGAGACACCACCACTGGTCCCATGTTACCACTCATCCATGACCCCCCCCCCCTCTGTACTTTTTATAATATACACCAATACTGCAGCTGGTCTCATGTTTACACTTGTACATTATTTTATTGACCCTGAAATGATAAAAAGTTAAATTCACCTTAGTGGGATTTGAACTTTGCTGCCAAAAGAAGATGGTGGGACAATGGACTCAGCTGATAGCTGTGAATTCATCCTACATGTGACAGTAGGCATTCAAGAAGAACTCACAGCAATGATCATCTGTTGTCAAGTGCATGTGGAGCAGTTTCGTTTTCCCATTTGCATCTTGAAATGGCTTGGCTCACAGCATTTTCACATCTTGTACTGGCAATGTTCCCCTGCAGCACAGCCAGGCCAGGAATGTCTTCAAATTATCCATGGGTCCTTGCCTGAAAATCTGAAATAGACCAGCCAGTTGGTTTTCATTGACACTCATTTTTCCCCAAGAACATTGTCACTTTTGACCACCACTAACCCTCTAGAAAAGGCCATTATGGAGCCTTCTTCCTCTGACTGTAGACCACATCAGACATTTTCATCATCAAGGAATTGCTTGAGATGTCACAGCTTCAGCATAAGTCTTTACCTTGCAACCATGGCACACTCAGTCCTCCACTCAGCAGG
>NC_043020.1:4128329-4160829 GCF_006345805.1 Octopus sinensis | reverse complement strand
CTAATAGTGTTCTTATTTAGGATAGTGTAGTACTTATGTTGGGTGGGGAAGTGTTTCTGTAGGAGAGTGAAAAAGATCTTAGCTACAGGTGTAGCGACCTCACGGTTGAAGGGGGGGTTGTACCAGCTAATGTGTCTTCGTCTATTTTTCCTGGGTTGGCGTGGGGCTATACTAGTGTAGGTAATCTTATCTTTAAAACCACTGCGGGCCAGGGCCTCGTTGTAATAGGGGGCTGCGGCTTTAAAGATATCTTCCGTGGCGGACAGGCTAGAGATTCTAATTGAGACACTTTTTACTAGGTTATCTAATATATTTTTGGGGTGGTTGGAATTGATATCTATATATCTAAGGGATTCATTTGGTTTGTGGTACGGGTAATAAAGTGAGGTTTTTAGGTCGAGGGTGACATCGAGGAAGTTAGCCTTTGTTAAGTTGGATTCTAGGGTAATCCTAAGGCCTAAGTTTTTAAAGAAGGTGTGAAGGTTTTTCCGGAACCCATCCGTGGTCCTGGGGTTTATATTGTGGAGGGCGAAAAGGCCGTCATCTCGGTAAAGACCACCGGAGAGGCCTGTGAATAGGGTTTTCAGCCTATGGAGGATGAAAAGGCCCACTAGGTCACTTATTTCAGCAGAGTCGTTAGCACCCATGCTGACGTCGAAGGGGGTCACAGATTTTTTGTTGATCCAGTGGGATCCGTCATAGAAAAGAAAAGTCTTACGTGCGTGGAGGATCACATCTTGCTCGGCCTCGGTGATGGTGGAGGACCTCCTGGCGAAGTTAATCGCATCGATCAGCAAGCTCTCCGATATAGAGGCGTAGTAATCCTCGATATCCAGTTGTAGGAATCGGGTGTTGCTTTTATCTGGTAAACCTGCCTAAATGTATAAATGCTAATACAATTCTTGTTAAATAGCTTCCTGAAGATTTCTCTTGAATGAAACAGTACTAGTCCTGTAGAAGCTCCTTCTATATAATAAATATATATATATATATATATATATATATATATATATATATACACCATACAAGAAGGCAGGAGAAGTAGATGTACTTCAACTAATGTTCTAGTGTTCTAGTAAGTGAAACAGGTGCTATGGAGTTGCTAGAGTTTGTACATTGACAAATAGCAGGAGAGAAAACAAACAGATTAAAAACTAAAATAGATAGTGCTAGATATAAATAAAATATTTTGATAAATTCTAAAATGTTAATGAGATAAGGATCCTTGTCAACACAATAAACTGGTCAAGTACTACCATGATATATTTGTGGGTGTGTTTGTGTATATGTATATATATGTAGTAATGTATGTATGTATATGTACTGATGAGCATTCGTATGGATTTACTTTTGCTTTCACCTATACAAACAGATATCTACATATATCTTTATCAATGCACATATACTCAGCATTTTTTTTATATATTTTTATCTACATTTTCCATTTTATGAGGATTCTTTTTTTGCCATATACATCCTTCCATCCAAAGCCCAGCTGCGGATCAATTATCATCCTTGCAATACAAATTGTTGCATTTGTATCAATTATCAGTTACATGTTGAAACAACACTCACCAAGTACAACCCAACCTACTCGTTAGCAATGTGCAATCAATGGATAATTTGATTTTTAAAAATCCCACTTTTAATCAAGATTAATAAATGAACACAGTGATTTAGATAACCCAGAATAAAAACATGAAAATGGATTGGATACCGCAGACTCTCAACTGCAGTAAAAGCCAAAAACCTGTAATTCTCACAATTTAATCTATCAACAGGTTAGACTTTACACCGGCAGCAAATAAGTTAAATAATAATGATAATTATGAAATTATTGTCTACAGTGCTCAGGTGCACCACAACTTGTCAAAAGTGCATATAAAGCATATGCAATAATGTACAAATGTCTGGGAAGTGAACAGTGTATGAGTCAGAAACATGCTTGTGTGTGTATGGAGGGGAGAAAATCAGGTGTAGTGTTGGTGAATCTCAGAAAGCATGGAAGTTTTGAAGGATGCAGTGCTCCAACAAATAACAACTGATGCCGGCAGTTTGTTCCATGCTTCAGCAACTCTCAGCGTGAAAAAATGTTTCCTGAAGTCAAGGGAGCTGTGCTGTTTTCTGACTTTGTAAATATGTCCACGGGTGTTAGATGGGTGGAGTTTGAAAAGGTGCTCAGAGTTATTGTTTGGACGATGGTTGATAATTTTATGGGTGTCTGCCAAGTCAGCTGCCAGACGTCGGAGTTTCAATGTGTCCATGCCCAGGGAAGTAAGGCGTTCAGGATATGGCAAATGCCTGATGGAGGGTATTCTTTTGGTTGCACGTCGCTGAACGGCTTCCAGATGATTAATATCCTGGGCAAGATAGGGGTTCCAGACCGGTGATGCAAATTCCAGGTGAGGTCGTACTATAGCTATATAAAGCCGCAGATAGATAGCCGGAGAGCGGCTCACAAAGGACTTGGTGAGTGATACCAAGACACCCTCAGCCTTCTTGGCAATTTTAGCGATGTGTTAAGAAAATACAAGATAAATCCCATATGTCTGGTATGTCCAGTCCTCAATTCCCCACAGGGAAAGTTCACCATAATCAATTCACTGTTTAAAATTTTTCTTTCTTTTCAATAAAATAGTTTTTCGCTGTAAATGGTGAGATACTTTGGATATATTTACTCGGTAAACTTCACTTGCAGTGAATTGATGGCAGTGAACGTATCTGTAATCCAAATTCCGTTAAGTCAACAGGTAGCAGAAATGAATTTATTTGATTTTTAGATATTCTTGACATATAAACATTCAGATTTAACCACGAGGCACCAATGAATTGACAAAGGAAGTAATTTATGAAAAAATGGGAAATTGCACTTAAACAATTAATAAGTAATTACTAGTTACTTTTATGTTGACCACAAGTTTGGATAACGCCTGTTTGCTATAAAAAAAACACTTAAAGCACTTTCTGTCATTTGTCATTCACCATTGATACCTCAGTGAGAACCGAAACCAGTGGATATTAAACCAGAGATATTATACGATGAACTAAGGCAAAACTATTTTATTTAATATATCTCTGTGCATTTTCCTCTTTGCTTTCTATATTCAATATAACTCGATATGGAACAGTTAAACTATTTTTACTGTGTACACACACACGTGTGTGTTTGTGATATGAAAACTCTGCAATTAAATCCATGATATCACTGAACTTGAGTATCCAGGCGGAATGAAAATATTTCTATCTCTGCTTCACATCTGCTATGGATTGCTTGTGTCCTGAAGAAGCTATCCAAAATTATGGTATGGGTTAGAGAGTGGTTTTCTTCAATCCCACATGTGCCACTGACAACTAAATAAGCAGAAGACCAGGAAACTAAACTGGAGTTTGGCAATTATAATTGTGTTGTATTTGTGGTTAAGATAGCTAAGTCTTAGACAGCACCAGACAAACCTAGTCACAAGCTAGTATTGCACAGCATGACCAATTCACTGATGATGGTATACACAGTGATGGTATACCCGATATAGGATGTTAATAGCTTTCTGTTATGAAGTGTGGGGAATTTCTGATTTCAGCTCCACCCCCCCCCGAGGAAATTATATCTGATGGTTTCTACCAACCTGATTCACCTTCTTCCTCTCTGCCAGGATATGAAAATAGGTTCTTTAGTGGTGCCTCTATGGCCTAACAGATTAAGGGATCTGCCTCCTCATCATATACACACATACATCTGAGTATTTTCTGTTGTGTCTGGGGAGAGTAATTTTCTTTCTGTGCCTTATAATGTAACACACTCACTGGTAAAATTTCCACTTTTTTCTTATTTTTATTTTCTTAAAATTTTCATTGCGTCTTGCAACCTTTTCAATAGTTTTGACTATAAGGCACAAAAAGAAAATGACTCTCCCCAGACACAACAGAATATGCTTCAACACACGAAATCATATAAAGAATCTTGCAAACCAAATCCAAAAACGAAATACCTGGACAGCAAGCAGCCCTGCTGGGGCAGAAGCCTTCAACAGTTTTTACCAATTCTATCATGCTCCAACACTAAGTCTCTGCTGCAGGATCAAATACAAACAATACTGGAGATTCTTTGAACTTTTATTCTTACATATGCAGTAAATGATGGCAGGTGATGTGATTGGTTGAAAATATTTATTACTTAAGAAGAAAGTCATAGTTGAGTTTGTAATGTTGAAGGGCTACCAAAAGTTTCTCAACTCCAGTACACTACTGGGAGCCATCACTCCTGAATGGATTAGGGTTAGGGGACCATGTACCATGCTTTCATTTATTGTTCTAGAGGCCTGAGTAGTCATGAGCAGATATGGACACTCACCCAGCAGAACTTTAAGGACACAACACATCACTCAGTTCAGAAACAAAACCCATGACTTTATGACTCTGATCTAAATACCCCAACCACCGCACCACTTGTTTTCCCCATTCAAAGACGACTGCAGAGATAGAAAATATATCATGCCCCCCACCCACCCTTTTTTTTAACTTGAAAGAAGAAATATATTTTGATCCCTACAATTTCAGAGTTGAGTTGCAGACAAGACCCTGCAGTTGCTCCTTAACCCCTTTGGAACAGGATAAACATGCTGATCCATGGCTAAAGAACTTTATTTTGCATCTTTTGTGCCAGTAAATAGTGGCTTGTCTTAAATAGCAGCTCAATATCCCTCAAATTGGACCCTCTCATTTCAACTTATAAACAGTTATATTAGATTCTCTTTTTCGAAACATGACTAGAATGGTTTTGGCTATGGCCCTGCTGGATCATGGTTGACCTGGGGTTAAACAAGCTTGGAACAAACCTAAAAAGCTGGTGGTTGTGAGGAGGATTACAACTTGAAACCAGATGAGTCACCAGGTGAGCCTTTACACCATTCTCTCAGTACGCTCAACGTCTTCCAAAGGAAAGGTGTAGCTGTCACACAGCTTGGCACCAGTGATGCCAAAACAGAAACCCCAGCATGCGATACTTGACCCTGAAACTGTTCTGCTTACCCACCACCTTGTATTTGTACTTTTTTATTGACCCCTTAAACAGAAAGGGCAAAGCTGACCTTAACTGCATTTGGAATGAAAGCATTGAAAGTTGTAACGAATGTTGCAATGAATTCTTTCCTCTCTGTTGTTGTTTTGAAAAAAACAATAACATATCAGACAGTGTTGTTTGCTTTAGAAGACTACGTTTGATAATGTGATGGTCATGGCTAGAACTCCTTTAATCTGCTTGAAGTTATCTGACTCTTGGAGTTTACTAGCAACTGCAACAATGAAAAACTGGAAAAAAAAATATGGACAGTTAAGGTAAAATCTAATAATAATAATAATGTTTTCAAATTTTGGCTCAAGGCCAGCAATTTTGGTGGAGGGGATAAGTTGGTTAAGTCAGCCCCTAAATTCAACTCAAACCTATTTTATTGACCCCAAAAGGATGAAAGGCAAAATCAACTTTGCTGGACTTTGAATGCAAAATGTAAAGCCATGCTAATGATTCTGCCAGTCACTGCCTTAATATTAATAATAATAATAATAATAATAATAATAATAATAATAATAATAATAATAATGATGATAATAATCCTTTCTGCTAGAGGCACAAGGCCTGAAATTTGTGGGGAGGGGTATAGTCAATTACATCAACTCCAATACTCAACTGATATTTATTTTATCAACCCTGAAAGGATGAAAAGCAAAGTTGACCTCAGTGGAATTTGAACTCGGAACGTAAATATGGATGAAATATCGCTAAGCATTTTGGCTGCCATGCTAATGATTCTGCCGGCTTGTCACCTCAATAATAATAATAAATAATAATAATAATAGTAATAATAATAATAATAATAATAATAATAATAATAATAATAATAATATTAATTTAGGTATAAAACCATCAATTTTTGATGGGGAGGAGTTTTGGTCAATACAACTGACCTCAGTTCTTGATTAATACTTTATTTTATTGACCTTTAAAGAATAAAAGTCAAGTTGATCTCAGTGGGGTTTGAACTCAGAATATAAAAGGAACTCACTAAATACTGCAAGTCCAGTACTCTAATGGATCAGCCAATCCCTGTCCCCAGGGTGCTGGTATATTATGTCAGTTGTAAGTAAACAACTGCTGGGGATATTAGAGGACAAACAGAAGGCGGTGAGGTGGGGAGTTCGTCTGCATTAATCCCTAATTTTCATTAATTCTCTTTATTGCTATTTAATAATAAAAATAATAATTTCTTATACAAACAAATATGAATTTATGAGGGCAGTAGTGCCAAGGACGAAGCAGATTAAATCCAACCATTTTTTTTCTACAATAATTAATAATCTCTCTTCTCTCATTATATTGTTAATTACTTATATTAATCCTCATGTTTGTCCTGTGATGCTAGTAAAATCGGTAAATTCAGCTAGCAACTTTGTTTCAATTCCCAGCTGGAACTGCGGACAAGATAACCAAAGGAGTTCTGAAAGATGGTGCCACAAGGATAATACAAGTTGTGCTATGAATTATAAAAATATAATTTATAGCTTCTGAAAATCTATTCAAATGTTTGAGTGCCTTGAAATCATGATGATGATGATGATGATGATGATTATCATCATCATCATTGTTTAACATCCATTTTCCATGCTGGCATGGGTTGGACGGTTTGACTGAGGACTGGCAAGCCAGAGGGCTGCACCAGGCTCCAGTCTGATCTCGCAAAGTTTCTACAGCTGGATGCCCTTCCTAATGCCAACCACTCCGAGAGTGTAGTGGATACTTTTTACATGCCACTGGCGTGGGAGCCAGTCAGGCAGCACTGGCATTGACCACATTCGAATGGAGCTTTTTACATTCCACCAGCATGTGGAGCCAGTCAGGTGGCACTGGCATTGACCCATGCTCGAATGGTTCTTATTACATGCCACCAGCACAGGGGCCAATCAGGTGGTACAAGCATTAGCCACAACTTCAATTTCACTTGACCCAACAGGCCTTCTCAAGCACAGCATATCACCTGATGATTTTAGGGTACTTTTAAATAGGCTGGTTATGTGACACTGGCATTAGTCATGGCTGCGATCTCACTTTACTTGCCAAGTCTTCTCAATCACAGCATATCTCCAAAGGTTTTGGTCTCTTGTCATTGCCTTTGCAAGGCTCAACGTTCAAAGGTCGTACTTCCCCACCTCATCCCATGTCTTCCTGGGTCTACCTCTTCCACAGGTTCCTTCCACTGTTAGGGTGTGACACTTCTTCACACATCTCTCCTCATCCATTCACAGCACATGACCATACCGGCGCAAACATCTCTCTTGCACACCACATCTGATACTTCTGATGTCCAACTTTTCTCTCAGGGTGCTTACACTCTGTCACTGATGTTACTAGCGGATGATACTAGCTTCATTTCTTTCAAGCCTGGGCATGTCTTCAGCAGTCATGGACCATATTTCATTGCCATGTAGCACACATGTATCATACAGTTGACCTTTCACTCTGAGCGAGAGACCCTTTGTTACCAGCAGAGGTAGGAGCTTTCTGAACTTTGTCCAGGCTATTCTTATCCTAGTGACTTTGCTCTCAGACTGTACACCCCCACTGCAGACTTGGTCACCTAGGTAGCAGAAGCTATCAACCACTTCTAGTATCTGCTCCTGGCATGTGATGGAATCTGTTTTCTGTACATCTTCGATGTTTATTGCCCCTGTGCATGTCACACAAAAACTATCTTCCCAGTTAACCTCCCTTAGATATTGCTGCACCTCTTATGTGTCCATAGCTTACACCGGGTTCATCTTATAGGGTTTCTACCTACACCTTTTTCTACAGGTTGAGCAGGGCCACCTACCTGAAGGGATTTGTGATTTGTCTTCCTTCCTATTTACTAAGACTTTGCTTTTTGCTAGATTGACTCTAAGGCCCTTTGTTTCTAGACCTTGCTTCCATACCTGAAACTTCATCTCTAGTTCTGGTAGAGAGCAAGGTCATCAGCATATCTATCTATCTACCTATGTATGTATGTATGTATGTATGTATGTATGTATGTATGTATGTATGTATGTATGTATGTATGTATGTATGTATCTATCTATCTATCTATCTATCTATCAATCTGTCTGTCTGTCTGTCTGTCTGTTTATTATCTATCTATCTATCTATCTATCTATCTATCTGTCTGTCTGTCTGTCTATCTATCTATCTATCTATCTATCTATCTGTCTGTCAGTCTGTCTGTCTGTCTGTCTGTTTATCTATCTATCTATCTATCTATCAATCAATCTATCTATCTATCTATCTATCTATCTATCTATCTATCTATCTATCTATCTATCTATCTATCAATCAATCTATCTATCTATCTATCTATCTGTGTATCTATCTATCAATATTCATATTAATCAAAGCATACAGTATTATCTATGCATTAGGGCTGATCTTATCAGTTGGTCTTGCACTAGACAGCTGGACAGTTTACTATTCTACTCTCCCCCTCCCCAATCCTACATGCATTGGTAACTAATAATACAAACATTCAAAAAGCAATTTTCTATTCAGTGTTCAAACTCAACCTCTTACCACCCCCACCACATCTGAACAAAAAATTTGAAGCCTAAATAAGAAAGTTTCTATTATTATTATTATTATTCAGTAGTTTTATTTTTATAGCGTGCTTTCACTTCACTACCGAGCGCAGCTCTGTGTGCCTTGGGTATGTGCTGTGATTTGTTGTGATGCTCTGATGGTTATTGTATGGAAAGTGTTCTGCGTAGGATGTGTGCAGTGCCTAGTAGTGCAATTTTCTGTATGTTATATGTGTTTGTAAGTCCTGGTGTTTTTGTTATGTATTTGTCTGAATATTTTTTTATCATGCCTAATGCACCTACTATGATAGGAATTGTTTCTGTTTTCAGATTCCACATTCTAGTTACCTCTATTTCCAGGTCTTTGTATTTTGAGAGTTTCTCCATTTCTTTTAGAGACACGTTGTCATCTGCCGGTATTGATACATCAATTAGAAAGCATTTTTTTTCTTCATGATCTCTGACAACTATATCTGGTCTGTTGGCCTTAATTTCTCTATCTGTGTGTATCGGCATATCCCAGAGTATGGTTGCTTTCTCGTTTTCTGTGACCTTTTCTGGTGTGTGCCTATACCATCTTTTTTCTGTTGTTATTCTATAATGTTGGCATAGCTTCCAATGTATGTTGGTTCCAACTCTGTCGTGTCTGTGAATATATTCCTTCTTAGCCAGGACTGGGCAGCTAGAGATAATATGATTTATTGTTTCTTGTCCATCTCCACATATTCTGCAGTTACTTGTAATATTTCTTTTCATTACATGTTTTTGGTAATTTCTGGTGGGGAGGCTTTGGTCTTGTGCTGCAATTAAAAATCCCTCTGTTCCTGCTTTGAGTCCTGAGCTTCTCAACCATTGCTGGGATTTTTATTTGTCTATTTCTTTTGCGTTTAGTTTAGTCCAGTATTTACCATGAAGGGGCTTTTCTTGCCATCTTTTTATCATGGTTCGTTGCTGTTCTATTTTTAGTTTGGATTTCATTTGTTTTATAGCTTTTGTTGTTTCTTCATCATCATCTTCTTCTTCTTCGTGTTTATTAGGTGGTTTGATTTCTTGTTTGTATTTGTCAGCTTCCTTAAATACTGAGAACAGTTCTTTGTTTTGCTCGTGTTTTGCTGCTATCTGGATCAGTTTTCCTTCTATTATTATTATTATTATTATTGCTGTTGTTGTTGTTGTTGTTGTGTTGTTGTTGTTGTTGTTGTTGTTGTTGTGTTGTTGTTGTTGTTGTTGTTGTTGTTGTTGTTATCATTATTATTTGCCAAGGTTGCATTTGCTTTTCAAGTACCAGTTGAATACTGGGAACCACGTAACCAACTATCCCCTCCTCCAAAGTCTCAGCCCTTGTGTCTATTGTTGTGGTGAAATCCTGACAACCCAGTGGGATAGCAAGTGAACTGTCCTAAACCATATAAAGACGCATGCGTACTGACAATGCAATGCACAGTGTGGTGTGTGCAGTCGCATCTGTCAAGGCAGTTGCAGAAGTCATTGAGAAGAGATATCAGTTTGTTATGTATTTGTTACTGATTTAGTTTTTGTAGTGTTCTAACACTGTCACAGTGAAGTCCATATCCAAACAGAAGGATATAAGATAGTAGAAATAAAATTATTATTATTATTATATTATTATTATTATATTTTTTCCTTCTTTCTTCAAATTTTCTTCCGTTTCTCGCCGAGTGTTTTCCATACACCTAGGGCAGAGAAGGGCATTGTATGCATTCCCAGATTACACGTGCAAATTCACAGATAAAATATGTATTTAATAATTAATAAATAAATAAATTCATGGATGGATGTTATTTTCACAGCGATAATGCTCTTCTCAGTACATGAGCCGTTCCAGTTAATACGATTTTTTGCACTTCCTGTAGGGATGGTAAGCTTGGAATCATTTTCAAATAGGTTTCAGTACCTTTTTTTATCATTCCTAGAGATCCTACAATCACTGGTACTGTAGTCGCCTTGAGATGCCACATTTTTTCAATTTCTATTAGCAAGTCTTTATATTTACTGATCTTGTCAAATTCTTTCGCCGCTATATTGTGATCGCAAGGAATACTCATGTCAATTAATAAACTCATCCTTTTTGTCTGATCTTTTATGATAATATCTGGTTTATTAGCTTTTATAGTTTGATGGTATGTACGGGGAAGTCCCAGAGAATAGACACATTTTCTCTCCCAGTCACAGCTTCAGGATGGTGTTTATACCATTTGTCAGCGGTTTTGATTTTATAATGCCTTATTCGTTCGTTCGTTCGTTTCGTTTAACGTCTGTTCTCCATGCTAGCATGGGTTGGATGGTTCGACCAGGGATCTGGGAAGCCAGAAGGCTGCACCAGGCTCCAGTTTGATCTGGCAGTGTTTCTACAGCTGGATGCCCTTCCTAACGCCAACAACTCTGAGAGTGTAGTGGGTGCTTTTTACGTGTCACCGGCACAGGTGCCAGGTGAGGCTGGCAATAGCCACGATCGGATTGGTGCTTTTTACATGCCACTGGCATGGAAGCCAGTCTAGGTGGCGCTGGCATCAGCCACATTCGGATGATGCTTTTTATGTACCACCGGCATGGGTATCATAACTGCAGTTTCCATTGATCTTTTATGTTGGTGTCCTTGACTCAGTGGATCTCCTGAAGCACAGGGTCGAAATGGTGTTTCTTTACTTGCCACCTGCACAGGAGTCAGTCCAGTGGCCATGGCAACGGCCGGGTGCCAGTCACAGGATTGGTTCAATTTCGACTTTGCTTGCCTCAACAGGTCTTTGTGTGTCCAAGGGAGGAAAGGCAAGGGACACGGGATGGACTCATTTGTCCTGCTGGCTCTTCTAACGCACAGCATATTTCCAAAGGTCATTGCCTCGGTGAGGCCTAAAGTTCAAAGGTCGTGCTTCACCACCTCGTCCAAGGTCTTCCTGGTCTACCTGGTCTACCTCTTCCACAGGTTCCCTCAACTGCTAGGGATTGGCACTTTTTCACACACCTATCTTCGTCCATTCTCACCACATGACCATACCAGCGCAATCATCTCTCTTGCACACCACAGCTGATGCTTCTTAGGTCCAACTTTTCTCTCAAGGTACTTACACTCTGTCGAGTATGAACACTGACATTACACATCCATCGGAGCATAGTGGCTTCATTCCTCGTGAGCTTACGCATGTCTTCAGCAGTCAAGGCCCATGTTTCACTGCCATGTAGCATGGCTGTTCGTACACACGCATCATACAGTCTGCCTTTTACTCTAAGTGAGAGGCCTTTTGTCACCAGCAGAGGTAAGAGCTCTCTGAACTTTGCCCAGGCTATTCTTACTCTAGCAGTTAACTTTCAGCACATCCACCCCCACTACTGACTTGGTCACCTAGGTAACGGAAGCTTTCAACTACTTCTAGTTTTTTTCCCTGGAATGTGACAGAAGTTGTTCTCTGCTTGTTTTCAGTGTTTATTGCTCCTGAGCATCTGCCACATACAAAAACTATCTTCCCAATTAGCCTTCCTTTGACATTGCTGCACCTCTTATGTGTCCATAGTTTACACTGGGTACATCTTATAGAGTTTCTACCTACGCCTTTTCTACAGATCGAGCAGGGCCATCATTATTATTATTTTTTGTTATTATTATTCAACATTTGGTAGCTTCAAGTAAATTTCTGCTGCGTCACCTGCTACACTTTCATGTTGCTGGGGGTGGAGGTGTTATTGTGTGTTCTTCTCAGTTGTTGGGTGTGTGCAAACTCTTCCTGATGTTGTATTGTATCAGTTTGTCCCACAGAGCTGGATCTTAAAAGCTCCAAATATAAACAAGATCACACCTTTTGTAGAAAAAGTCTATTGATAGTGGTTTCAATTATTTGATCTTCTTTGAGTGTGTCTTGTTTATGTGGATTGTTTTGTTTGGGTTGTATTGAATTGATAGTATCTTGCATAGAATGTGGGTTGTCCCTAGCAAGGCTATTTTTTGGATAGTGTGTAGTGTTGAGGGGCCAGGTATAGCTTCTCCATTGCTGGTATCATACAAATGACACCTGTGAAATTGCAGTCATGGCCATTGCTTGTAGCGGAGGTGAGGGATGAGATGCTGAAACATGATATCTGAATGAAAGTTGAGCCTCATGGAGGAGGCAATAACAAGTGATGGAGGCCTTGGCAAGTGAAACCATAGTCATGGTTGTGTGCCAGTGTCATGCAAATGGCACCTGTGCCAATGGCATGTAAAAAGCACCCACCACACACTCAGAGTGGTTGGCATTAGGAAGGGCATCCAGCTGTAGAAACCCTGTCAAATCAGATTGGAACCTGATGCAGCTCTCTGGCTTACCAGTTCCAGTCAAACCGTCCAACTCATGCCAGCATGGAAAACAGACGTTAAATGTTGACTATTATTATTATCATTAACATTATTATTATTATTATTATTATTATTATTATTATTGCTCACGGCCATATCATGTTGAATGCCTAGGTTCTCCTCCGATCACCAAAGTTAAGCAGCTTCAAGTTCATTCCTACTTTCTGCTATTTTACTTTCACTTCAGACTCCTACTGCTTCAGCTTCTAATTCACCTGCATCATCCTCGTGTTCAGGAGTGTCTCTCTCAACAAGTTGAAGTGTTTTCCTCTTCATTATTCCCAGCGCCTGCACCTTGTGCTTCAGATTGATTTTCTGAGATGGCACTGGTATTATAATATATTGTCTCTAATTACTGGTATTATATTTTATTGTCTCTAATTCGGCCGGTGTTAGATGATTATTACACACGACATCTCTGATTACGTTGGCTAATTTGTTTACATCAATATAATCATGGGTGCTATCCCCTATCATTTCTCTCCAGATAGTGAAACACAACTCAGTTTTATTCCACCCTGACAGGGTGGAATGCTGTCATCACTTCTCTTGAGGTGCCAGGGTTGATTTCTCGGTTCAGAGGAGTTTGTTCCAATTTACAACTTTCTGACCTTAGGTTGGTTCCTCCTTTGGGGATGCATCCCTTGTTAATGGATGATGTCGTATAATCTGTTTCTAGTCAGTATTTTGCATGAAGAATCCATTTCAACCTTACCGGCAAGTTGTGATTTTTGTCACTACTCTTGATAGATTTGTTTCAACAAGCCTGAAGGGGTATGTCTTCCCTCATTTGGAGAAAGAAATAATAGAAAAAGCTTTATGGTAAAGTCAATGCTCTTCCATTTCCTTCGGAGAGGATGCATTCTACTCATCAGGTTGCCGTCAGCATCCACTGAGTGATGGACTGAGCATGGCATGGCTGATGATGCAGAGACATGTTCTCAGGTTTCTTCAGTAAATTTTTAGACAGTGAACGGGTGTGATTATTATGTCAGGTGAGTCATTTAAATCAGAAAGTGTAAAAGACCTTACATCTGAAATAAGGGGACAACTTAGGCTTTTGAAGGGATTTGCAATATTTTGATGTCAAAAATGCAGTTGCGTCTTGGAGCAATCCATACTTTATATCTTGTAAATTTCTGGTTGTGTCTCCAGACCAGGAGTTTGTTGGTGGTTGATGTGAGTGGAATTTCTGTCTGCCTTCGTCTGTGCATGCTTTTGGTGTTGTTGTTGTGGTGCTGGTTCATAAAGCCAGTTTTCCCCCTTTCAGGGATTGGTGCAGTTGAAGATTTATCTCTGTTCTTCTCGTTTTTGTTGTTGTTGTTGTTTTGCTTGTGTTTGTGCTGACACTTATATGATTGTAGTTTTATTTGTTTTTGTTTACATCCAGCTTATTACCACTGTTGTGGTGGTGCTGCTGACCTTTTCTCTCATCCTTCTACTCCTCTGACCTTTTTCACACCAAATACACAAATACCAAAAATAAGACACAAAGCTTCCTTTGTTATTTGTTGGTATTTAAAACCGATACAAGAAAATGAGAAAAGAAAAGAGTTAAAACAGAAACACTTTTGGCCTGTTTCTTGTCCTTGAAGTAAATAAACCAAATTCTATTAAATAATTTTTTTGTTACTGATTTCATCCACTAGACTGTGGCCCTTCTGGAGCACTGACTTTTGGATTTCAGTCAATCATACTGAAACCAGAAATTGTATCAGCTTGGCATTTCTTTTATCGATTTTGATTTATTGAACCTCTAGGTTATAGTTCTGATATGAAGAGGTGTAACTTGACATTAGTTCAGACCATTGTCATGAGCACACAGACACACACAGACACACACAGACACACACAGACACACACAGACACACACACACACAGACACACACAGACACACAGACACATGATGAGTTTGCACAGTTTCTGCCTATCAAATCGCACTCACAAGGTATTGGTCAACCCTAAGTGGTGAAAGAAAGATAAGGAAGACTTGATGCCATTTGTGGGGTTGTTTCAGAGGTGCCACACTCCTCTGCTGCCCCCAACTGTTGACAATCCTCTATGATGTGTTGATTTTCATTGGATGTCTGTTGTTGTTGCTGTTGTTGTATCAGCAGCAGCACTGATGGTTCATGTTCTTTTGGGGGTTTTTTTTTGTGAACAGAAGGCCCTCAGGTGATTGTGTTACCACATGTGTGGTACCTAGGATTTCTGCATTCTACCTTGTTATGCAATTAGGTGCTGTTTGAAAGGTTTATCTGGCTGGGAATATTGTCCAGAATTCTGAGCCAATTTTCCTGATGGAACCTTTTCGCATACAAGGTTGTGTCCTCTTCCTTAAGAATAACGCATGTCATACACCACAGTTATTCATTTCTGTTGGCACATTCATCACTTTTGTAATCACATGCATGTTGGAATGAGGGTGAGATTCTCTCTCATGCATCAAACAGTGGAATGCCCCTGTGTAGGGGCTTTTAAAAGGAACCCTGTTCAGACAATCCCATATCACCTGTTGCAAATAATCAAGTCTGTGTCATGCTATAGGCCCACTTAGGAACTACTCTGCATCGTCTTATGTGGCCCTTTCTATCAGTGGACCCTTATCCATCATGCATTATTCTCTCGATTGTTTCATCCAAGAGCCAATATGATCCTCTTGCTGTCTCCCTCAACAAGCCTTTTCACCTCTCTTAGATTCTTCAGAAAAACCCTATTCAACTATTCTTACAGTCCTTACATAAGAGACTTGTCCCATTTTCTGTTGCCTAGCAACGATGTGAATTTTGATAATTAATTTAAATATGAAATATTAGATTTCGTTTTGGATTTGGTTTGCAAGATTCTTTATATGAGTTCGTGTGTTGAAGCATATTTTGTTGTGTCTGGGGAGAGTCATTTTCTTTTTGTGCCTTATAATGTAACACACTCACCGGTAAAATTTCCACTTTTTTCTTACTTTTATTTTCCTAAAATTTTCGTTGCGTCTTGCAACCTTTTCAATAGTTTTGACTCTCAAGAAAATAAAAATAAGAAAAAAGTGGAAATTTTACCGGTGAGTGTGTTACATTATAAGGCACAAAACGAAAATGTCTCTCCCCAGACACAACATGAAATATTAGAGAATGAAAAAAATCATGTCATTGAAATTTTGAATAAAATAAAAGAAAGTTGTATGCTGTGATATTTTTTTAAATGAACAATTTATGGCAAGCAAATTCTTTATTGACAAAAACTAATATTTTGATGAGAGTCAAATCATAATTATGGTTTGATTAATTATAATTGATGAGGATTAGAGGTCTTTTGAAGACTCATTTGAAATCTTGCTCTCACTTCCCTGCAACCTGATGGCAATAATAATAATAATTAATTCTCGTTCATTGGCCACAAGGGCTAACAAAAATCAAATAAAAGACAAAATACAGGACGAAAGTTACAAAAAGGGTTTTGTCCGTTTGAAAAGTCTGTGTAAAAATGCAAGATAACAACGAAAATATAACAAGTAAAACCTCCCAATGGGGGGAGGCGCTTCGAAAGGTTACTCGTGGAAAAACCCATAAAAACCATGGGAGCCTGGTCAAAAAGGGGGTAGAGAGCCCTTTTCTCCTTTTATATTACCTTTTTTTCTTACAGGTGTATCCTCAGAATTGGTCAGGAACATACTGGCCATTCTTCCACCTTTCAATGAATTTGCTGCGGCAATTCCCTCTCTACTCTCATTTTCCTTTTCAAGTAAAACTTGATAATAATAATAATAATAATAATAATAATTGGTGGTGACAGGGGATAAGAATGAGGGTGGGGGTATATCCTTCAACTTTTGGAAGAGTGCATGTGAAGTGGGAGGTGATGGAGGTGAAGTAGGAGGTGAAAGGGATGAAGTGGGTGGAGGTGATAGTGGTGAAGTGGGAGGTGATAGAGGTGAAGTAGGAGGTGAAAGGGATGAAGTGGGTGGAGGTGATAGTGGTGAAGTGGGAGGTGATGGAGGTGAAGTAGGAGGTGAAAGGGATGAAGTGGGTGGAGGTGATAGTGGTGAAGTGGGAGGTGATGGAGGTGAAGTAGGAGGTGAAAGGGATGAAGTGGGTGGAGGTGATAGTGGTGAAGTGGGAGGTGATGGAGGTGAAGTAGGAGGTGAAAGGGATGAAGTGGGTGGAGGTGATAGTGGTGAAGTGGGAGGTGATGGAGGTGAAGTAGGAGGTGAAAGGGATGAAGTGGGTGGAGGTGATAGTGGTGAAGTGGGAGGTGATGGAGGTGAAGTAGGAGGTGAAAGGGATGAAGTGGGTGGAGGTGATAGTGGTGTGAAGTGGGAGGTGATAGAGGTGAAGTAGGAGGTGAAGGGATGAAGTGGGTGGAGGTGATAGTGGTGAAGTGGGAGGTGATGGAGGTGAAGTAGGAGGTGAAAGGGATGAAGTGGGTGGAGGTGATAGTGGTGAAGTGGGAGGTGATGGAGGTGAAGTAGGAGGTGAAAGGGATGAAGTGGGTGGAGGTGATAGTGGTGAAGTGGGAGGTGATGGAGGTGAAGTAGGAGGTGAAAGGGATGAAGTGGGTGGAGGTGATAGTGGTGAAGTGGGAGGTGATGGAGGTGAAGTAGGAGGTGAAAGGGATGAAGTGGGTGGAGGTGATAGTGGTGAAGTGGGAGGTGATAGAAGTATGGATATTAGTTCTAATGGTTTAACCCTTTAGCATTTAAACCGGCCATATCCGGCCAAAAGTATTCTGCCTGTTTTATGTTCAAACTGGCCAGATCTGGTCTCTCACACCAACCCTACAATGTTGTTTCAAAAATTAACAGCTACCTCATCAAAATCTCATAGCACCAAGATAATGCCTGATTAGTTCAAGGCAATGTGGATGAAAAAGGATTAATTTTGGCAGAATAATGCGAACACTAAAGGGTTAAACACGGTTTTGACCATTTAAGTAACATGACATCATTGCCAAATCATAAAATATTATTGTCCTATTTTTAATAACCCCCATCCATTCAAATATCTCCATGTTGTTGTTGTTGTTACTGGTGGTGGTGGTGGTGGTGGTCATGGTGATGGTGATAGTAGGACTTGGTTAGTGGTAGCAGTGATGAGTAGGTTAGTTGTGGTAGTGGTGGTTGTCATGATAATGGGAATGGTAGTTTTGATGGAGGTAATGGTGGTTGTGCTGCTGGTGGTGGTGGTGGTGGTGGTGGGGGTGATGGACCAATAACAGCTGCTGCTGCTGTTGCTGCTGCTGCTGCTGCTGCCACTGCTTCTATTTTTCTGATGACATATTCAACTGACAACACTTCTCAGTATCTCAAGTGGCTCCATCTACTTCAATTTTTACCTACAGCACCACTTGAATACCTGACTAGTCCTGTGTTGACTGATCTGTCTGTTTGTCTCTCTCTCTCTCTCTCTCTCACTCACTCTCTCCCACTTTATATATATATATATATATATATATATATACACACACACACATATATATGTATATATGTATATATCATCATCATCATCATCATTGTAGTTTAACGTCCACTTTCCATGCTAGCATGGGTTAGACGATTTGACTGTGGTCTTGCGAACCAGATGGCTGCACCAGGCTCCAATCTTTATATATATATATATATTATATATATATATATATATATATATATATATATATATATATATATATATATATATACTCAAAGTAAGATAGGGGTTATGGGTGTAACCCACTATGGGATAGCATTTATCTAATATACTGTTGGTAAAGTACCCAGATTCTTAATACATAAATGTTTTTAATTGCAATGCAATTAACTCATTTAATGTATTAAACAGGTGAAGGTAAAGAAATATTTTTACCGTAAATTTATAATACAAATAAGAAAATGGAGAAACAAATTTAGTTTGTTCATCAACTTTCGGATATTATAATGTTGGATTATTTATTCATTTAACAAAATGAGAACCTTAATAGCATACATATATATCTTATAATTCAATACATATAATATATAAGATAAGAATACAAGTTATAAAAGTCATAATATAAATTATTGAAATCATTAAAATCACTTCTTACAGCTGTTTCAGCCTATGGCTAAAAGTTGTTATTTTTTTAATTTTTATTTTTATTGCCTATATTTGTCAACATAATGATGTTGTAGGTATTTAAAAATATGGTACTTATATATATAACCATAGGCCTCGTTCATATTTTTTTAATATATAATTAAATATATTAAACAATACGTGTATCATGTTTGATGTATTAATATTAATGTTTTTAAAGTTCCTTATAACCTCTGACGAGGTTGTAACGTTCTTCCACTGCTCTAGGAACCAATTCTGTAGGTTCTTACTCCACTTTAAACGTTTTCCAATGTTTGATTTTAAAGGTAGTGGTTTTAAGATTGCAGTCCTCCCATGAAATTTGGCTTTGTGCAACTTCCGACAAACAGTTTTTGTGGAAACTGGATTCTCGAGGTGGGCAACTGCTGGTCTTCCCAAGCCCTTCCTTCCATTCTTATCTCTCCATGTTAGAACATTTCCACATCTAACTTCTCATTCATATTTCTCTTTTTTTCTTTCTATGAACACACACACACACACACGCACACACACACACACACACACACACACGCACACACTTTCTGTCACACCACCACCAACCAAAGGATTATATATATTCCAAATGACGTTTGTTCATGCAATTGTCGTTCTTGACAAGTTCACTGAATGAGCTGTGTGAATGGGTGTATATATATATATATATATATGTATTATGCTGTGTGAATACTACACTCCCCTTCCCCTCCCTCTTATTATGTGGGAATGAGGACAAGTTATTGTTGTTGCTGTTGTTGATGATGTAAAACTGTGTGATTAATTCTAACACTTTCACAAAATCTTTATTTATTCTTTGTCTTATTGTCCTCCATTATTGTTTTCAGTTATTGGAGTGAGGTCATACTGGAGCAATTGCCTTTAAGAAGCTTTTTTAGTCAATTTCGTCCAAGAAAAACATTGTTTTTGTCGTAGGGAGTCAGTAATAAGGGTCCACCACTCCCATGTGACGAATGGAATAACATAGTTACAACAAATGAAAAGAAGTACGGGAAGTTCGAGAGTACGTAGTAGGGTGTGGTCAGAGATAGTTGTGTTTTTGCTGGTTTTACTAAGTATATTGTATACTGAATTGGACTTTACAACAACACAACATTGTAAGGATATCATTGTGGTGGTGAGGAATTAAACAACCCCTGAGGAATTCATAAACTCAATGAGGAAAAGCCATTTCCTGTGGAATTAATGGAAATCCAAAGAGGAGTTGATAAACCAACAAAGTTGGTGTACTCTTTTTTCTTTTTACTCTTTTTACTTGTTTCAGTCATTTGACTGTGGCCATGCTGGAGTACTGCCTTTAATCGAGCAAATCAACCCTGGGACTTATTCTTTGTAAGCCTAGTACTTAGTCTATTGGTCTCTTTTGCCAAACCACTAATTGATGGAAACATAAACACACCAGCATCGGTTGTCAAGTAATGCTAGGTGGACAAACACAGGGACACAAACATACACACATACACACACACACATACACACATATATACATAATTACGATGGGCTTCTTTCAGTTTCCGTTTACCAAATCCACTCACAAGGCTTTGATCGGCCCGAGGCTATAGTAGAAGACACTTGCCCAAATGCCACGCAGTGGGACTGAACCCGGAACAATGTGGTTGGTAAGCAAGCTACTTACCACACAGCCACTCCTGCACCTATGGTGTGCAAATCTTATTATGGAAAATTTGTTGGCACCAACAACAACAACAGCAACAACAAATCCTCCAATCACTGAAGTTGTGAGGTAAGTCAGAAAAAGTGTTCTCATCAAACAATGTCACGAACTCCATAACAGTTCAAATACGAATCAGATGAAGGAGTTACCTTCAAAGCATACAACAGAAGATACGAGCAAATCTTGGAGAAAGAATGTAAAGATTGAGACAAGATCAAAATGCGCTTAATCTTGAGAAAACTGGCAGCAGTAGAACATGAACAATACAGTAATTATGCACTCTCAAGAAAACCTTCTGGCATTAACTTTAATGGCACAATAGATATATTGTGAAAAATTTTCACTGGAAAAAAGCTTATTGTTCAACACCCATTGGAAGTGTTTGAACATAGAGAAAAATAATGGTGAGACCTACATTACATATGCTGGTAGAGTAAACAGGGAATAGAAGAAGTTTAAGCTGGATGAATTAATGCCAGATCTGTTCAAATGCCTGGTTTTTACACAGGAACCTACTGTTGGAAAGGACACAGATGCTAGAGCTAGAATTCCCACAAAGCTGGAACAAAACCAAGATGTAATCCTACAGCAAGTGTCAGAAGAATGTGAAAAGAAAGTCAAATTAAGACACGACCCAGAGGGAACTAAACGTAATGATTGTTCCCAAGTAAAACAAGTGCGAAATAGTCAAAATAGAAATAAAGTGTGAAGAACAGATTTGTACGTGGTCTGTTTCTGAGAGCTATTCTAGTGGACTAAATGTTGTTTTAATGATTCAGTATTAAGTGCTGCAACATACCTTTGCTGATCTTGAGAAAGTCTCCCTTCTGTCCCTTATCTCTTGAGACTCTCGCCTTCAGTTTTCTGCACTCTTCCTTGCTGTGTAGGTATTTCTGAAGAGATTACGTTTTTTCTTTGCTGGCATATTTTTTAAATATTTTAAACCAAATATTATGAACATAGAAAAAAATATACATTAATCTCTATTTTTGTAAACGGTTGTATGTCTATATTTTTTGCGTAAATTACCCAAATATAAGCAAACTGAAAATACTTAGCTGTTCGGCTAAAATAGAATAAGTACTAGGCTTACAAAGAATAAGTCCTGGGGTCGATTTGCTCGACTAAAGGCAGTGCTCCAGCATGGTCACAGTCAAATGACTGAAACAATTAAAAGAGTAAAAAGAGTAAAGAGTATTAATCCCTATTTTTGTAAGCAGTTGTATCCGTAAAACATTTTATTTGCAGAGAGCAGAAATTGAAAGAAGATATATGAAATGGACATGTGTGTGTGTGTGCATGTGCATGTGTATGCGTGTGTGTGTGTGTGTGTGTGTTTGTATGTGTTTGCATTGTGTGTTTGTGTGTGTGTGCATGCGTGTGTGTATGTGAGAGAGAAAGAGGATGAGAAAGAGAGATAGAGTGAGTGAGTGAGGGTGTGTGTCATGATGATTGACAATCCTTTAAGGTACACACACATGCATTGAAAATGTGAAGTCATCATATAAATTTTTTACAATATTTGATTTATGGAAAAGATTATGTTAAATTTTTGAAGACCTCTACATGGTAGCTAGACCTGGTAGAAAAAGCAGCCAAATCTCCCTCAAAACACCCTACTGTCTAAATCTGACAATTTTGCCTATTATGTAGTTTGAATGAGAAACTGTAACTAAAGATTAAGATTATTAACCCCACAAAGAGGTGAAAGAAGAGAGACAGCATAGCGAAAGTTTTGGCTGATTGTCATCCTGTCCACCCCTTGTTGCTAGCGAAATGGTATATGCTGGCTGTGTGAGCAACTGGTTGTTTTAATGGTGGAACAAACAGGGAATTTCATTAGAAAATGTTTTAATCAATTTTCTTGGTAACTATGGGGGCTAGGGAAAAAATACAAACCACAGCACAATCTATGCACCCGTCTCCACCTGTGTGTCATCTTTCACACGAATCCACCCAGCCATTTGGCTGTGAACCTCAAGGCAAGAAAGAATACAATGATCGCCCATGTCCAATTTATATAATATATATATATCAAAATAAGTACGACTGTTTCAAGCGTCTCCATTTAATTGAACAATGTAATCATTACATCAATTTAAATGCAGGGCTATCATCAGCTGCACAAATAGATAGAATTTTAATCAGTTGGACACATTGATATAATTTTTTCCAAATACTTTAACAGAGCAAGAAGATGGAAGAAATCCATATTGTCGCTATTGTAGCTAAGAATAGACAACACTTCCAAAAAAGGCATGAAGCCCATTGGGGTCATAGCTTGTAAAGGATTGTGGTTCCAATTGTGGTTCCAATTTATTTGCCTTTTTATCAACTCCTAAATCTAAGACTAGAGGACTATGCCTGTTTGGAATGAGGGGAAAGAGAGAGTTGACAGCTCATGGCTGGGTAGGGTCATAAATATTATTGTCAAGACATTAGGAGTAGTAAATTGGGCATAGAGTAATTGTCTATAAAAAGAGGCTAGGTAGGGGAAGACCCTAAATCATGATGTTAATCAGGTAAAGGGGCTTATAAAACCTATGATGTTAATACAGAGGAAATTTTACCATGGGGTACTCTGGGTGATTGTTTATAAATATTGTTATGTTGTATAAAAATAAAATTTAAGATTATCAAAAATGCTACCATAACCCAAATAGGTAAAATGTGTATATATATCAATTTTCAACATTAAAAAGGAAAGATTACATAGAATCAGTTTAATATTCATTCATGTATTTAATTAATTATTTACTTATTAGGTGGTTTCTATAAAGACTGCTCAGGGCATTCACTTATGGAATACTGGAAAGGTAAACATGCTATCTACATATTAATTATAAGCCAAGAATCAGAAAAAATAAAGATGTGTACAGATACACATACATATTTATCTATGTGCAGACATACACAAATATTTATACAATTATATAGATATTGTATAACCATCTCACATAGACTTCAGTATCTAAAAAGTATCTATTTATGAACAAACAAGATAACAATTTATAAGTGATAAGAGGTTCATAGGTTATGCACATATATGCATATAAACACATATACAACTATTTATACATTTATACGGATATAGCATAACCATCTCGCATAGACCTAAGTAGCTGAAAAATCTCTATTTAAGAACAGGAACAACTTATAAAGGATCAGAGGTTAATAGGTAAAGATATGAAAGTAAGAAAACAAATTTATAGAAAATAAAAAGAAATATATGTAACCTACATTTAAAGAGACAGGGTATTAAAATTTGAGATAGGGAAGAGATAAAGGTAATCCCAAAAGAGGAGGCAGTAGGTATGGGCATAGTGAGGGCAGTGAGAGGTATTCAGACCAAAGAGATTTTATAAGTTGTAATGTTACAGGTGTTGTTTCATAGGAGACTTACATAAAAGCCATTACAAATATACCATAATATGATCAGTAGGGTAAAAACATTATAGAAAGGAACAAATAGTTTAATCACCAAAAACATGATGAAGTCAGACTAACTAAGCAGGAGTTAACATAGGATAGTAATTACATGTAGCTCACCTAATACCATAACATGTAGCTTATAACATATGTAATGCAATTTAATTCACCATATAATTCAATATCCCATGATTTTATTATATTTAATACTAGAGGGTAAGTTTACAATGGATACGACACCAGAATTAATTTCCACCATCAAAGTTCAAGTATGGCACCTATAATCGCTAATTTCAAAAATACTTAAATGTATGGGGTGACACTATGCACGCGTGATACCTTAGGTCTAATCTATAATTAATCAGGTTGTTCTTGTTCCTATACTTCAAAATCTCATTAATTTCCATAGAGTACAGCTCACACCCATATCTCTATAAGGCTGCACTTTCCGTATTACATCCCATTTAAGGCTAAATTCCTTCAGTTCCCAAATCTTGCTGGATAAGGAGGTACATTGGCTTTATGTTTGAGTCTAAAAGATGAAAAATGGTTACTGATATGTTTTTTCCATACTAAATATATAAAGTTAATGATTGTACATTTATAAATTAATTAGACATTGGCCTAATAACAGACACAGACACATTTACATACACCACAATAAACCCTGGGACCAATCAAAAACAGCCCCCACACAGAAACACAAACACATACACACAATCACACCATCCTGACCTTTCAAGCCAGTCCCAAAAACCACTGAACCGTGAAATCTCCTTTCAATCCCACATTGATCCTCCTTCCCCCCACCCATACCAACCTCTCAACCTTTATTTAGCTTCACACAAAATGAAAAATGGTAAAACAGGTCAGTTTATCACAAATTCTTTGTAAACTCCTAAATATATCTCCTTCTATATATATATATATACACAGAGGCCATCCGGATTCCCGTTTGCGACCGTGAACAGGAATTAATCTTCTCTCTTCGCTCTTATACGCCATTTGGTCTCAACTCTCCCCCCCCCTCCTCATCTAACCCCTCTCCCCCCTCCTCACCTATCCTTCCCCCCCGACCCCTACTTCTTCAGTCCTTCATCCTTTCACCCCTACTCCCCTTCCCTTCTTCCCTCTTTCTCCCTCCCTCCTTCCCTCTTCTCTCTGCTCCCTCACTCCCCTTCTCTCTCCCCCTTCCCCTCTTTCCTCCTTCCTCCCCCTCCTCATCCCCTTCCTTCTCCCCCTCCTCCCCCTACTCTCCTCTTCCCCTCCCCTCCTCTTCCCCTCCCCTCCTCTTCCCCCTCCCCCTCTTCTCCTCACTACACCACACGACTTTACACATCACATCATATATGATGTGCCATACTAATACATACACCAACTAATACATACTAATACGTACTAATACATACTAATACATACTAATACATACACCAACCCTATACATACACACGTCCAGACCCCTCATACGCACTTATACTCTCTCATACACACACACACACACTTATACATACTAATACGTACTAATACATACTAATACATACTAATACATACACCAACCCCTACATACGCCTGTCCAGACCTATCCTAGGGTCATTCAACCCTATTATCAACCCTATTATCTCCCCTTATTTCGCTCTCGCGTCTCATGTTTGATCTTTGACCTCTGGCCGAAATCAGATCGCCATGTTGATTCGTTAGTTACTGCACGCATTTTTTCTCTCCTTCTTTCTGTGTTTTTTTTCTCTCTGTGTATCTTTCTGTTGAAGAGCGTGGGCTCGAAACGTTAAAGACTTGTTTTATTTATATTTCCTGAGCGCCATACTAATACAATTGTTTGTTTGTTTTCCACCTGCCTTCGTCTTTTGTCTATTTTCATAAAGCTTCCCGTTATATATATATACTACCAAAATATGACCTTTTTGAACTTATAATTTTCTGTGTATATACACAGATACTTCCAAACAAACATGATTTTTAATGAAATCCTAATATTTTCAATGAACTTTTTATTTTCCTTGTAAACTGGTTTAACATTTTTCTTATTATTATCAAAGAATGTATATATGTATTGTAATATTTTGTGACAACCAGTACTTAACACAAAAAAGATTTTATAAAGCTTTTACATTTTACTTTTGACAATCTTTTTCTAAAAAAGTGAAACCGGTCAAGTGAATAAACACTTTTTAAAATTGCATTTTCAAACCTTCTTTCATATGTGTGTGTGTGTGTGTGTGTGTGTGTGTGTGTGTGTGTGTGTGATGGACTTCCTTCAGTTTCTGGTTACCAATTTCAATCACAAGGCTTTGGTCAGAGCCTGAGGCTATAGTAGAGGACACTTGCCCAAGGTTCCACTCAGTGGGACTGAACCCGAAACCATGTGGTTGGGAAGCAAGCTTCTTATCTTACAGCCACACACACACACACACACACACACACACACACACACACTTCAACGTCAGATGCACTCCACCTTTAGTATTTTGATAATCTACAACAATGTTATTCATTTATTTTTCCCAAAGCATTTTCTTAGTCAATATATACTCAAGAAAATCTGTCGATCTTAAGGGCAAACAGACAGACACAGGCAGGCAGGCAGGCAGACAGGCAGGCAGGCAGGCAGGCAGGCAGGCAGGCAGACAGGCAGGCAGGCAGGCAGGCAGGCAGGCAGGCAGGCAGGCAGGCAGATTAAACATAAAAAATATAATAAAAAATTTTTAAAACATGAAAAATATTCAGTATTGAATGGAAAATAGATCAATGGTGTTTAGAAAATGGCCAAAACTGGGTTACCCTGTTTTTTATGTGCTTTTGTTTTCAGGAAGGTGGTGGGCGAGGAAGGACATTATGCGACCATAAAGCTATACATTTGTGTTTGAGTATTGTTTTGTTTATTTATATTTATGTATAAAATATTGAAATCTCTTGAAAGAGTTAGTCATTTAAAAGGCACCCAGAAGCTAATAACCTCTCCCTTCCGTTTATTTCATAATAAACTCTAGAATGTCTATAACTTCTCTCTGTCCGTCCTTGTGTAACCCTGGTCCCTGGATCTGTTGAGGATCTAGTACTGGATGGACTTTACAAACCCACAAAATTTCTTTCTTGATTCCACTCTCCTTGAAACACTGAAATGGTTGACCCTTTTAAAACAGTTGACAT
The DNA here is from genome assembly GCF_006345805.1 of Octopus sinensis. Lineage (NCBI taxonomy): Eukaryota > Metazoa > Mollusca > Cephalopoda > Octopoda > Octopodidae > Octopus > Octopus sinensis. Next base: position 4,133,525 of record NC_043020.1, on the reverse strand, counting down.
AAAATTATGCATCCACTATACACGCTTTAAATCACAATGTTCATGCTTTAAATTGACGTAATTATATGCCACCTGACCTAGGACTTGTTGCCTGGGTTATTACTGGTGCACCTACCAACTGATAGGTTGATTAGATGTTCCATGTAAATGTTCACAACCTGATAGGCTGCTCCTGCCACTCTGACTCGATCAACTTCACCGCTGCATCCTGTTTCATTGAAGTTACAGCCATTGCGTCCTCCTACTCCAGCTCTGTCAACTTTGTTGTTGCATCATGGAAGTTCACCATTGGAAATCTTCCACGAGTTTTTGACAGACGAAACATTCCAATGTGTAGTGGGGGGATGAAACGAATGACTGAAAACCATCACCAGCAAGTCAGACCCAGGCACGGTGGGGATTGGTTTCCAACCACAGGGGAAATTCTGCTTGTCCCACTGATACTGATGGGCATTGAGAAGAAACCAATCCTGGTATCATATTGGATATAAAGTATGTCAATCTACACTAGCCAGGGCAGAATGGATCTTCCAGCATCTATTCTAGCATCAACTGATGTGATATTGTTGTTGAATGAAAACTTGTTTGACAAAGGCTACAATGTTTATACGGACAACTGGTTTTCCAGTCCAGACCCTCTTCTTGAAGCTGCAGGCAAGGATGACTAATGCCTGTGGGACTGTGAGGATGCACAGGAAAACCATGCTGCCCGATCATCACAGCAAAAAACTTTGAAAGGGGAAACCATTCTGATGGCACCAATAGTGACATTCTCACTCTAAAGTCAGTTTTTGAATTCACGTGATTGTAAATACAGGAAGTTGATCTTATTCGAGTGACCTTATTCAGGAATAATACTGCATGAGTGTCCTGGAAAGGGATATAGTTTAGGTAAATAAACCGTTCTTGCATTAAGTGGCAAACATAAATATACGCTGAATATTATCTCGCATTGAATGCTGACCTCAATCGGCATGGTTACCATTGCTGCGTGCAGACAACCAAATGAACCAGTCTTAAGCTGGTTAAAATGGCTGACGTAAATATATGTCGATCCATTGTCACACTCTAATTGCTGATCTTAGCAGAGACAATTACTGTCAATACAACCCAGTTGCTTGATAAAAGAAAAAATTTTGTCATGGGATTAATGTCTTTTGCAAGTCATTTTGATGCATAAAATAATTATGTGATGCTTTGGCTAGCATTCAGTTCTATTTATGTGGGACTGACTTGTGTAAGGAGAGGGCGGGGCTTTGGTATTTCACATTTAATCTTTGTTTTCTTTTCTTTTCCCCTACTCTCCAAATTGATGTTTTTTTATGTATTCATTTATTATTATTATTATTATTATTATTATTTTGGAGAGATAGCATAGAGTCGAATATTAAGAGACACTGTTTGCTTGGCACCTGTGCCAGTGGAGTGCTAAGAGCACCATCTGAGCATGATCATTGCCAGAGCAGCTGACTGGCTTCTGTGCTGGTGGCACGCAAAAAAATATTTGAGCGAGGTCATTGCCAGTGCAGGTGGCACATAAAAAACACCATTTGAGTGTGACCATTGCCAGTACCGCCTGACTGGCCCTCATGTCAGTGGCATGTAAAAAGCACCCACTATGCTCTCGGAGTGGTTGGCATTAGGAAGGGCATCCAGCTGTAGAAAATCTGCCTGATCAGACTGGAGCCTGGTGCAGCCATCTGGTTCACCAGTCCTCAGTCAAATCGTCCAACCCATGCCAGCATGGAAAGTGGACGTTAAACAATGATAAGGATGATGATGATGATATATATATATATATACACACACACACTTATATATATACATAGCGGACGTTAAACGATGATGATGATGATGATGATATATATATATAATGTTTCAAAGTATGTCCATATTATCTGTCATGTTGAAATCACAAACCAAACAGCCTTTCAAAAAGACTGTTCTTTGTGTGGATTCGAAATTGTCTTTCCTATCAAAGGTTTGGGGGATGCTGGTCCATAATTATATTTTGACATCTTTTATTATGTTTTATATCTCTTACTTTACAATTAATGAGGGAATATTTGGGATGTATCTCCTAACTTCTTTCTCCACATGCATCTGTTGAAGTGGTAAGATAAACTTCAGGTCTGCATCTGTTCTTTTCTGAAACATTAATGTAAAAGTTCATTTCATGAAAAATATTCTTCATATATTTATTCTTCCTCTATTGAACTTGCCATCTGTTAATACTATCAATCTTACCATGTGCTGACCTTAGATTTTCGGTGACAACTCTCTCAATCTGTAATATAGAGTTTTACATTATAGAGGACATCTTCTATCCTCCTCAGTTCTTGTAGAATATTTTCAAATATTTTCTTCACTTCTCCGATCCTTGAATCTTGAGTTAATCCAGACAATTTCAAAATATTGAATATGTTTCCATCACTCATTAATCTGACGTATTGTCATGCATCTTTCATTATTGTTATGATGTCTGCCATTAAAATGTTCTGTTTGTCATTTGCCTCAGAAACAATTTTTCCTCATTACAAGTGGGATTACCTCCCAGAGGTTTTCGGTATTTTGACACTTTAACTGCCACACATGCCACCCTGGTTCATCACAAACTTCAACTAACAGCCATATGCACCACCAGTCCTACATTTTTCATAATTTGAGAAAATGATTTGGTATCTTTGACATGGTTTTCAGAATATCAAAATAACATGAGGGGTAAATTCTCTTTTTTTTTTACTTATTTCAGTTACTAAACTGTGGTCATGCTGGGGCACTGCCTTGAAGAATTTTTAGTTGAATAAATTGACCCCCAGGGCTTATTTTCATTAAGCCTGGTACTTATTCTGTTAGTCAATTTTGCCGAGTTGCTAAGTTATGGCAATATAAATACACCGATACTTGTTGACAAGTGGTGGTGGTGGTGGGGGATAAACACAGACACAAAGACACACACACACACACACACACACTCATAATACACATACATAGAGGATCTTTTCCTTTTGAACGGCAGTTTGTAACATAATATCTAGGTAACTAAAAAGTTTTAAACTTCGTATACTGGTAGAATGTGTTTATAAAACATCATTTTCTCTTGGTTTTATCGAGAAAATTCTATTGTTTGTAAGATATTTTGTCTGAAAATCCGAGCATTTCGGCAATTTTAACCAATCGATTACCTCCATTGAACTAAAATCATTTGCTGCATCTAAAACTGAGACAACATCCTGTCACTAACCCTAAACCTCCCCCTAACCCTAACCCTAAACCTAAATTTTTGTTTTCTTAATTGTTAAATTAATTTAATTGTTACGAGTGTAAAAAAAACTAAAGCAATCGAAAATAATTGAAAAAATTAACAAACAAAATAATTCTATAATTTTATACACACACTTTCCGTACGTATATATGGTCCAGAAGCAAACATCTACCTCACAGCCTATGCGTAGAAATATTAAAATTTAATAATGAAATATTGAAAAAATGCCAAAAATTTCCATTTCCTTGTAATCAAAAAATATGTGATTGGAAATATGTGACGTCACTGATGAGTTCCAGTGCAAGGCCGCCATGGCAGTTGATGCGTTAAATGGTGTATTCTCATTTCCAGTGATGGCTGAGGTTTTTTTTTTGTTTTTTTTGATGAGTCAGTGTTTGGCTCTGATAATTTCATCTGAAAAAGGTAAACACTTGTGACTTTTGAGCTATTGTGGGTGGAGATTTGTTGTGTTGTAAAGCTAAAAAAAATATTGTTCATATCAATGAATGCAGTCATTTTAACGATGAGTTTTATATTATTAACATAATGACACTTGAGGGCAATAAAATCATTTGAAGTGGCTAATTGTCTTAATTGTCTTTCCCTCAACACTATAAAAAGATTCGAGACATCTCCAACTACTTCAGTACCTACACCACCGCCTTTCACCTGTTTAAAAAGTCCATTTTTGTTTTATAATATAGCTTTAAGTTTGGTGCTAACTACTGACACTATCATGGTTCCTATTTTATCACCTGAAGCTAGTTTTTACCAATCAAGCAGGGTTTACTGGGAATCTTTTTCACAGCAGAAGAAACAGCAGTGGGAGGTGTACCTGGTCTAGATCATGAGAGAACAGACACTCCTAGGCATGTCAGAATATTTCTTATAACAAAGCCTGAACTAGGAGTAGATCCGATTTATAGACATTATGAAGTTGTTTAGACCCAAAGAGATTGTAAAGAGATTTTATAATCTTGTCAAACCATATCTGAAAAATCTGGAAAAAAATGTCAAAGAAGAATTTGCACATTTTTACATTCTGCTTAAAAATGATAATATATTTGATATTGGCACTTAAAAAGAGCTTAGAGATTATAGATTTACTGTGTGGTGCAGTTTGAATGTAGAAAATGCTCTGCAAATCTGTCATTTATGATTGCAAAGTATTGTGGAGAAGATTTTAGTTTCAAAATGGGAAAGAATTAAAAATGAACAAAAGGGATGATGTGTAACAGTTGTTCCTCTGTGTGACATTGATATTTTCAAAGGGAAAAACGAGGCCGCTACAGCTCAGTACCAATGCCATTACAGACACAGCCTTTAGAATGCAAATAACCAGAACAAATACTGTGAGACATACCACCCTATACCCTCACCATTCTACCAATCCATTGACCTGGATGTTTTCATGAATCCTAAAAGAATGAAAGCTAAAGCTGACTTCAGTAGGATTTGAACTCATAGTACAGAAATTCAGGACTTATACCACAATGTATTCAGTTCATCTCCCTAACCATTCCAAGAAGTCACAACTTTTTTTGCTATTAATAATTTCTAGTAAAACAGCCTCAAATCCTAAAGCTAATTCTAACAACATTCTACAAAAGCCCTAAAATTAAAGAAAACCCTTTTCATTAATAACTGATGCCCAACCCTGCAAATGTGTTCATCATCATCATCGTTTAACGTCCGTTCTCCATGCTAGCATGGGTTGGATGGTTCGACTGGGGATCTGGGAAGCCAGAAGGCTGCACCAGGCTCCAGTCTGATCTGGCAGTGTTTCTACAGCTGGATGCCCTTCCTAATGCCAACCACTCCGTGAGTGTAGTGGGTGCTTTTTACATGCCACCGGCACAGGGGCCAGAGGAGGGTGGCAACGGCCACAATCGGTTGGTGTTATTAAACTGTAAACTTTGTGGCCTCCAATC
>NC_043020.1:4110829-4123329 GCF_006345805.1 Octopus sinensis | reverse complement strand
ACAGCTGGGTACCCTTCCTGATGCCAACCACTTTGCACTGTGTGCTGGGTGCTTTTAACGTGACACTGGCACAATACATTCATTGATTATTGATCAAACATATAATTATTGATATTTACTAATATAAACATGATACACTTATTGATTATAGATATATATTTTTTTTTACTTGATAGGTTGGAATTTGGAAATCTTGAATTAAAAATAAAAATATATAAATATTAAATCCAGAAATATTTAATAATGTTTCTTAAAAAGATTTCTTAAAGATTCTGAAATATAGGAGCAGGAGTGGCTGTGTGGTAAGTAGCTTGCTTACAAACCATGTGGTACCTTGAGCAAGTGTCTTCTCCTATAGCCTCGGGCTGACCAAAGCCTTGTGAGTGAATTTGGTAGACAGAAACTGAAAGAAGCCCGTTGTATATATGTATATGTATATATATATATATATATATGTGTGTGTGTGTGTGTGTCTGTGTTTGTCCCCTCCCCCTCCAACATCGCTTGACAACTGATGCTGGTGTATTTACATCCCCGTAACTTAGTGGTTCGGCAAAAGAGACCGATAGAATAAGTACTAGGTTTACAATGAATAAGTCCTGGGGTCGATTTGTTCGACTAAAGGTGGTGCTCCAGCATGGCCACAGTCAAATGACTGAAACAAGTAAAAGAGTATAAATCAAATGCATTCTATAAATATTGATAAATGAAGCATTGAGCAACAAAGGGGTTCTTGGGTTTTCCTAGGTTCAGACTTCAGAAAAGAACTTCTGGCAAGTTTTGTAAACAAAAACCATTAAAAAATGATGTTTATTTAAAATAGAGAAAAAAAAAAAATGAGAGAGGAAAAACTTATTCTATCAGTTTTCTGTTTCTTGTACTTTGGAGCATTTATAGAATAAGTCCTACAAACATTTAGGAATTATCAATCAGTTTTTTGAATGAATCGGTGTTTGCTGTGAAAACCTTTGCTCAGTGAACCTGTACCTTGCTCTGTCCAGATATAAATGTTTATCTGCTGTTGTTGACTTTAAAAACCAGGTGTTTTTTGTTTTTTCCTCTTCTCATTTAACAATCAAGTATCCTAACATAATTATGAAAATAGAAACTGGATTTTATTATCCATCAAAACTCTAAAAGATCATCACCATCATCATCATTGTTTGACGTCCGCTTTCCATGCTAGCATGGGTTGGACAATTTGACTGAGGACTGGCAAGCCAGATGGCTGCGCCAGGCTCCAATCTTATCTGGCAGAGTTTCTACAGCTGGATGCCCTTCCTAACGCCAACCACTCCGAGAGTGTAGCGGGTGCTTTTAAAGTGCCACCAGCACAAGGGCCAGTCTGGCTGTTCTGGCAACGGCCACACTTGAAAATGGTGTTTTTTACGTGCCACCTGCACAGGAGCCAGTCCAGTGGCACTGGCAACGACCTTGCTCAAATGTTTTGTTCACGTGCCACCAGTACAAGTGCCAGTGAGGCGACGCTGACAACGATCATGCTCAAATGGTGCTCTTTACCTGCCAGACAGCTGCTCTGGCAGTGATCCCACTTGGATGGAGGTGTTAGCGCTCCACTGGCACAGGTGCCAGTCATCGAATTTGGTTCTAAACAAATTTTCATAGCTTCTCTAAATTTTAGGTAAAAGTATGCACAGCTGACATTCACGAAAGGAGGGATTATAGAAACAAATCAATGTGCACCAGGCCAGAATTTGGAATGAAATTTTCTGAGAATTGTTACAAGTGTGAATAAAGAAATATAAACGGGGCCTTCAAAAATTCATAATTAGTTTGAAAAAAAACAAAAAAAAGATCAATGACATTCAATAAAGTTAAATCAATAAAAACATTTTCTGTAAAATAATTTTTCACCAAACTTAATTCTTCCAGAAGGTTACAGGTTCTACCGTCAGCATCATCATCATCATCATCATCTCCACTTACCATCACCATCATCATTTAATGTTTTTCATGTGGCATTAAAATTATGAGGATATAATATATGGCTGTCAATGAATGGCCTTTGAGAACAACATTGGCAGAATTCTTTTCATTGTGCATCAATGATGACTTTGCAAAAATATTATTTTATGCTGAAGTAATCATGTATTTTACTTGGAACAGAAGTAACAAGGAATGGTAAAGAAGAAAGCGAGGAAAAAACAGTTGAAGGCCATTTGAATGTTTCCAAAGAAGAAAAACTTGGTTGTCTTTATGTTGTCACACCAAAGGCGGGAGTACTGTATTATTTAAGAATTTTATTGCATGAAGTTCGAAATAGTATTTTATTCTTTACTGCTGCACATCGAGGTTTTCAACTTGGGGTGGTTGTGATCCAATGAGTGGCGGTGGATTCAAGTATATTTATAAAACTACAGAGCTTGTCATTACTCTAGAAAGTCAGTCTAACTTTTGGATTTTAAAGAAATATGGGAGAAATGAATAATATGGTGCAGCCGTAAAATATTGGAGGGGAGGGGCAGAGAATAGATGAGAAGAATTTTGAATGATAGGGAAAGAAAAAAGAAAGAATAACTATAGAGGTATGTTTGATGATTAATATAACAAAAGAGGACATAGGAGTGTGTATGTGTGTGTGTGTGTGTGTGTGTGTGTGTGGTCATCATCATCATTATGTAGTTCAGCTTGCTTAGATATATATATATATTATATATTTATATATACACACACACACATACATACATACATATATATATATACATGCGCAAGCGCACACACACAAACATACATGATATGTGCATGTGTATGTATATATATATACATGCACATACACACACACACACATATATATATACACACATGATCATAAAAACGCATTAACTCCTTCCCAACCATTGACACCTTCTCTTCACCTTGTTGCTGGTCATGTGATATTTTACTGACATTTCTTTGAAAGGTTTTTTTTATTTGTGCATTTTTTTAATTAACTGAGCATCACATGTATCATCCGTTTCCAAATTTAACAGCAGTCTCCCCCCCCACGCCACTCAGTCCAACACCACACACACACACACACACACACACACAAGCACGTCTGCCTAAACCTTGTCAACATTATTATATTGACACATCACACTTTTGCAAATGCATATAACTACACATGTACACACACACACACACTCAAATGCATATGTCTATGTACATATGCAAACACAACTGTCCATGACTAATCACACTTCCCTTATGGCTGCCACACTGATACACACACACACACACAGCTATGTCTGTCTGTCTGTCTATCTATCTATCTATCTATCTATCTATCTATCTATCTCTCTCTCTCTATATATATATACATATATATACATATATATACATACATATATATATATATATATATATATAATATATATATATATATATATACACATATATACACACACACACATACATATGTATGTATGTAAGTGTAAATACATATATGCAAACACACAGGATTGTTCTCCGGTTTTGTCCATTCATTGCTTCCACAGGTCACCCTACAAAATGAAAAAGAAGTGGAATATGTTTTGAACTATAATGTCAATGAAAAAAAACAACAGAAAGAAAATTTAAACAATTTTCTTTCTGTTGTTTTTTTAAAAAATATGATTAATGATTACAGGTTATGTGTGCATATATGTATGTATGTGTGTGTGTGTGTGTGTGTGTGTGTTTGCACCAGTTTCAAAACCGTCATTGTTTCCATTAGATGCTGCTGTGCCATAGGTTAGTCTTTCAAAAACTGTCATCTAACACATTCCAGTATTATAGTAATGTGATTTGATCTTTAAATACTTTGAATTTCTAAATGTATTTTCTTATTCTTAAAATATATCTATTTCTTTACTACCCACAACGAGCTAAACACAGAGGAGACAAACAAGGACAGACTGATGGATTAAGTCGATTATATCGACCCCAGTGTGTAACTGGTACTTAATTTATCAACCCCAAAAGGATGAAAGGCAAAGTCAACCTTGGCGGAATTTGAACTCAGAACGTAGAGATAGACGAAATACCACTTAGCATTTCACCTGGCATGCTAACGTTTCTGCCAGCTCGCCACCTTTTTGATCCTTCTGCAGGTTCACCTACGACTTTTACTTCCTCTAAGCAATTGGGTTTGATCATCTTCTCCGAGCCATCAAAGAATGCCCCAATGTCGGCGTGGGACACCGCCACACGTAAGCAAACTTGTTGGCCAGATCTGAGGACTTAACCGGACCATTCGATCGGTAGTAGCGACGGGCAGTGTGTACAAAGGGCAGGGACGTGATCGACGTGGTCCGATGACCCACGCCTACCAGGAATTCCTTGTTCACGGGGTTGGTTCCAGGCCCTGATCCCTATCACGGGAGGTGGTTCAGAGGTTTCCCAACCCTCTCGGACCAGGGGAGACCAAAGATATATTCTTAAAATATATCTTTAGTATTTGTTTCCAAAATCAACTGATTTCAATTACATTAAATGTTTCAAAAATAGAAACCTGTTATTTTAGCAAATTGTAACACAAATTCCATGTTTGTGTTTTCCATGTTTGTGTTGCAATTTCATATAATCCAGAAGAGTTAAAGCACCAAACTAGAAGAATTGATGGACAAAATATTTAGCGGCATTTCTTCTGACTCTTGTAAGTTGAAATTCTGCATACTTTGACTTTGGCTTTCATCTTTCTGAGGCCAATAAAATAAACACTAGTTGGGTAGTACTCCTACCCCAAAAATTGTTGGCCTTTGACCACTCTCAGTTCAGAAGACTGATTTTAAAAGATTTCTCAGCATCTCTTAGCATGAAAATCTAACATGTTGTTTATTAGATGTTTGGTTTTTAATTTGAATTTCATTAAAATGATTTGATTTTGTCATCATCACCATCATCATCATCATTGTCATCGTCATTTAACATCTGCTTTCCATGCTGGCATGGGTTGGATGCTTTGACTGAGGACTGGCAAGCCAGGAGGCTGCACCAGGTTCCAATCTGATTTGTATTTCATAAATATTTGCTGGCAATTCTTTTGGAGTTTTAACTTCTGTACAAAATAAGAAATCTTTATCATTGTTTTTATAATGTTACACCATAAATGCATGATATGTTTTCAACTTAATAAAACTTTTGCAGGTATTTTGGTTCTGGCATTTCTTCCTTGTTTCAACAGTTTTACCATTTCTTTCAAGCTTTTTCTGTTTCAAGGTTAATTTTTTTTTACTTTAATTTCCATTTCCAGGAAAAATTAATTTGTTTGTCTTTGTTTTGACATACGAAGTTCTAGGATTTAATAACAGAAATATTTTACAAAATGGTTAAAACAAGTGCTGGTGCCACATAAAAAGTTACCTTGCCAGTGTTGCATGAAAGCAGTCAATACACTGTGTAAAGTGGTTGGCATTAGGAAGGGCATCCAGCTGTAGAAACCATACCAAAACAGACAGGGAGCTTGAACAGCCCTTCAGCTCCCATCAAACTGTTGAAATCCATGCCAGCATGGAAAACAGACGTTAAATGGTGACGATGATGATGATGACATCTAACTTAAGAACTACTTTAATGCCAGGTCAATGTCACTGTGTGTGTGTGTGTGTGTGTGTGTGTGTGTGTGTGTGTGTGTGTGCGTGCTTGACTTTGTAATAATTGTAAATGAATGTCACTGTCACACAAAGTGGTGTCATTCATTTCCAATGTTCTGCAAAAACATATCCGGCCATGCGGGAGTGGGGGTGGGTAGGGATATTCCCTCGCTTTAGCTGAATTGCTAACATTTAAGGATGTAAACAAACCAACACCAATTGTCAAGCAGTAGGAGAGACTAACACATTAGATACACACACCCACACATGCATATAAAATAATAATGAAATTATTGTCTACAGTGCTCAGGTGCACCACAACTTGTCAGAAAGTGCATATAAAGTACATGCAGTAATGTACAAATGTCTGGGAAGTGAACAGTGTATGAGTCAGATACATGCTTGCGTGTGTATGGAGGGGAGAAAATCAGGTGTAGTGTTGGCGAACCTCAGGAAGCATGGAAGTTTTGAAGGATGCAGTGCTCCGACAACTAACAACTGATGCCGGCAGTCTGTTCCACGCTTCAGCAACTCTCAGCGTGAAAAAATGTTTCCTGAAGTCATGGGAGCTGTGCTGTTTTCTGACTTTGTAAATATGTCCACGGGTGTTAGATGGGTGGAGTTTGAAAAGGTGCTCAGAGTTATAGTTTGTACGATGGTTGATAATTTTATGGGTGTCTGCCAAGTCAGCTGCCAGAATTCGGAGTTTCAATGTGTCCATGCCCAGGGAAGTAAGGTGTTCAGGATATGGCAAATGCCTGATGGAGGGTATTCTTTTGGTTGCACGTCGCTGAACAGCTTCCAGACGATTGATATCCTGGGCAAGATAGGGGTTCCAGACCGGTGATGCAAATTCCAGGTGAGGTCTTACCATAGCTATATAAAGCCGCAGATAGATAGCCGGAGAGCGGCTCACAAAGGATTTGGTGAGTGATGCCAAGACACCCTCAGCCTTCTTGACAATTTTAGCGATGTGTTTTGTCCAACGCAAATCACTGTCGACAGTAACACCCAGGTCACGTTCACATGAAGACTTTTTGAGACTAGTGTTGTGGAGGGAGTAGGTGGACGCTGGGTTTCTCCTCCCCAAATGCATGGTGGTACATTTGTCCACAGCCAGCTTGAGTTGCCAGTCCATGATCCACTGCTGCATTGTGTCCAGGTCTGCTTGCAATAGAGATCTATAGTGTACAGGATTTGACCTCTTTATTTCGAGGTACAGCTTGATGTCATCTGCATATTCCAGCACTGTGACATTCTTTAAGTTGGCATCTATGTCATTAACATATGCAACAAATAAAAGGGGCCCAAGAACAGATCCCTGTGGTACACCAGATGTCATCTCATAGGGTGAAGAGTGCTGTCCTAGAACTGTGACAACCTCTTTTTGGCCGAAAATAAAGGACTTCAACCAGTTATAGAGTTCGTCTCTTACACCCAACGCAGAAAGCTTCACCATAAGTCTTTTGTGTGGCACAGAGTTAAAAGCCTTAGCAAAGTCCAGGTAAACAACATCCACCCAGGATCCGCAATCAGTGATTTGAAAATATATGTATGTGTGTTGCTTTTCAAAAAAACATTTTACTATCAGCTATAATCATTGAACACTTAACCACTTAACCACTGTTCAGCATTTGATATTGAACTTTCACTGAAGTATTTTCTACCTTTTCTTTATGTTTATATTAGCAAGGTGTATATATGAGGAGGGGAATAATGCACACACACACACACACGAGAGAGAGAGAGGGAGGGAGGGAGGGATAGAGAATTTCTTTATTTACCATAAGGTTGAGAAAAAGAGGGGACGATATGAGGACAGACGTAACAAACATTGGGGTCAGGGTATCGAATGAGACGAAACGTATGAATAAACAAACAAAATATATACAATTAAATGAGAATGATTTGCAAAAAAATGGAGCGGAGGTGTGTATACTATATATATATAAATTGTATATTCACACATTGACATTTATACATACCATCGCACATACTCACACGCACACGCACACACACACATAAGTACTGTGGAAGGACTTGACGAAAGCCTTGTCCCAAACGTTGTTGCCCTGTTACACCAGCAAAACCAATCCCCAACTTCTCTGCTGCTGTCAACACCACCACCACCACTACAACGACTGTCGCCGCCACCACCTCCACCAGCCGTTTTGCGTTATAGCCATCCCAATTAACCACACTAATATTGTCACCACCACCACTACCACCACTACTACTATTACTACTACTACTGACAACCTCTGCTTTTGTTGCTGCTGCTGCTGCTGCTGCTGCTCTCCCTACTATCACGACCACGTCGTCCTCGACGTCAACGACAAGCAAAGCAATAAGGACGACGGAGACGGAGACACTCGAAGAAGGAGACACAAAATAAGGGGAAAGCGTTGAGTGTACCCGGAAGATTTGTTGGGGATTAGAACGGCAGGCCACACCTGAACAACAGGTAAGTCATCTTTTTTTATCGACGCTCAAAGAATATTAATTAATCTTGCTTAGTTAATTAACAGAAGTTGGCTCGACTCAGCCAACTGATAGCTATTTTATTTCACCAGCCCCAGGAGGATGGAAAACATCGTTTGCCTTGGCGTGATTTGAACTCAGAACGTAAAGGGTAGGAAGGAACAAACACTGCAAGCTTGTCCGATGCTCTGCGGTAATTGTTTCAAATTTTGGCAGAGGAGGGGCGAGTTGATGCTTCTGGCCGAAAAGGGCGGATGAGCAAATGTTAACTTGGGTAGGATTTGAACTCACAATGTTGAGATTTGTGAGTAAAGGCAGTAAGGCATTACTGACACGGCTTCACAACATGGTTTAAAAAATATTTTTTTTTCTTTTGTTATTAATTATTTGTTATTGTCAGAAATTTTATTTAATGGGGAGGCCTGTATGTGGTCGTTTCAAATGCTAGAAACAACAGCCAAATCGCCGTGAAAGTCGTCAGTCTCTGAAACAAAATGTGTCGAGAACCTTCACATTATTCTCTACACTGGTCATACCTGGATTGGTTTTGATCATAGTTGCTTACGCAGGGCTGACCTAGGGTTAACAGCAACAATTTCAAAGGTAGTATGGTTTTTTGTTACTGATTTAAAAAAAATATCGAATCAAAAGGAAAAGCGCCCTTCTATGTTTACATAATTCCTTGTATTCTTATTTTCACATTTGTTTGTCATTCGACAGACAAACCTCGTTAGCCAAACCTTCAACTCCGTTCCTCACCTCCAACCCACCAATTCCTTTTTCATCTGACAAACCTCAGTGTGTGTGTGATTTTAGATTATTTCTCAGGCAATCGGGGGTCGAATGCAGTTTCGCACCTCGCCTTGAAAAATGCATTTTTTTGAAAAAGTTTTTTTTTCTTCAGATTCCTGCTTTTTAGATGTCGGAGATTAGGAATATGAAAAGAAAAAAAAATCCTCCCCCCCCCCCCCCCCCCGCCAAAAAAAATTTCGAGCTTTTTCGAAATTTTTTCCCAATGTTTTAAACGACGGAAATTCCGTTTATGCAAGAAACCAGGTTTTGAAACTTTTAATTGAATAAGCATATATAGATAGGTGTAGAAGGAGATCGATATGAATGTCTTCCTGGGACTATAGGACCTGTGTGGTATGTAGCTTGCTTACCAACCACATGGCACTGGGTTGATGTAATCGACTTAATCCCTTTGTCTGTCATTCGTCATCATCATCATCATCATCATCGTTTAACGTCCACTTTCCATGCTGGCATGGGTTGGACGATTTCACTGAGGACTAGCGAACCAGATGGCTGTAGATCTCCCTCCTTGAGAAATTTATATCCTTTAAAATTACACTTGTTAGCAACTTCTACATCAGTGAAATGCAAGTTATTGGTCAGTAATTAATTGCTATATTTCCTTTCTTTTGAGTTTTCACTATCAGCACCACCCTGCCCTTTCTCATCCATTTAGGAACATCTATCTTGATGCAGCTGTCTGCTCATTCTAGCATGAAGTGTAGGAAAATGTTTTAGTCCAAATCCCTAAACCAAATCTTATTTTTATTCTTCCATTATTCTCTTTTCATTTCAGCCAGTACTTTCTTTGGATTGCTTTATGGAATTTCCAGTCTGACATCCCTTTCAAGACATCTTTCATCTTTTCTCCTGTGGTCTCTGTTTTTTTGTTTTGGCAAATCTATGTTATTTGCATTTATCTTTTTTAGAAATTCTTCATTACCCTTGTGTTTCTCTTCATGACTCCTAATATTCCTCCAGAATTTCTTTATCTCTTTCTTGTTAAGTGCTAACATCTTTTGTAGTTCCTTTACTCTGATCTCTTTCAAAAATCTTATTTTGTCTCAACTCTTCAGTTTTGTTTTTCTCCTTCATCTTGGCAACTTCTGCATTTATCCTTTGTTTTTATTCTTCCATTATTCTCTTTTCATTTCTGCCAGTACTTTCTTTGGATTGGTTTATGGAATCTAGTTTTTATCTTTTCTCCATTGCTAATAATCTCTACCCTCGCAAAATCTTTTGGCAACTGTTCTACCTGTCCCTTAAATTGCCTTTCCCACCATGGTTCTCTTTCTGTCTTTTGGGGTTGTGATATCTTCACTCCCAAGTCTTTCCATTACTGCTACAGCATATATTAAGTCATTGGTCATGGTGGTACCAGTACTTCTGGTCTTGCCCAAGAATTAACCATCTCTACTGCTTTCATTATTTTATTTTCATCACTTTTATTCATGGTAATCTTTTTCTTTCATCTTATTATTTGGGTAATATCATGTAAAATAAAAATAATAATGAAATTATTGTATACAGTGCTCAGGTGCACCACAACTTGTCAGAAAGTGCGTATAGAGTATATGCAGTAATGTACAAATGTCTGGAAAGCGAACAATGTATGAGTCAGATACATGCTTGTGTGTGTATGGAGGGGAGGAAATCAGGTGTAGTGTTGGTGAATCTCAGAAAGCATGGAAGTTTTGAAGGATGCAGTGCTCCGACAACTAACAACTGATGTAGTCTACCAGCAACAACTAGCTGTTCAAGGGGTCCCTCGGCACTTGATATCTGAACCGCCATGTCTCTGCTCTTTCAGTGTCATTGACATCTTCTAATCTATATCCTACACATTGCTGTTTTCCATCTTGTAGATCTTGCTTTGGGTTTCTTTGATTTCTACTTCTGTTACTCAGCTTTTCTTATTTTGGTCACTTAATTTTTTGCTGGGTTACATCAAACATTCCCTTTTCAAGCCATCTCTCTCTCATTCTGTTCTTTTGGCCAAATCTGCTAGCTTCACTTTGGATGAAATATTCCGTCACAGTTGCATTCAGTCAGTCTGTCCTCCTTTCTTTCAGCTCAATTATGACCAAGCGGACTCTGCCAGACAAGAAACTTTTGACCATTATCACTTCCAACCTCATTCACACTATTGTTCAATATATTTGTATTTGAAATTTACACTCATAAGTGAAGGTTGTGGTGATGAGGGGACATCTGTGTTTTTATTGAGACACCATCTCTAGAGGGGTTGCCGACCACGGTTAAAAACACTCCCACTCCAATATGGCAGACTTAATTCCACCAGATGCCAACCTGGTCTTGGGGTCGGCTTACAGAAACAACACCTTGCCCAACCATGATCTAGAGGTTATTATGGCTAAGGGTGATTCCATTATTCCCACTCTGAGACTCCACAACCAGATACAGTTTAACATTATACCCAGGACTAATTATTAATTCCTGTCAATCTGTCCAACCCATGCCAGCATGGAAAATGGATGTTAAATGATGAGGATGAGTGTTATTATCATTTGCTAGTAATCTTGTCACTGGTGGTGGTGGTGGTGGGGGGGTTCAAGATCAATTCTACAGGCACAAATATGCTGTCAGACAGGCTTGTACGAGGTGCTTGCAGCGCAGCTAAACTGCATGCATTCGTTCAGTGTCTGGGCATTGCTGACTTGTGGAGTTACGTTGAACAGCTGCTTTTGCATGTGGGACGTGTGTTTGTCAGCTGAGTCCATAATGATGATTTTCCTACCATCCTCTTTTAATCAGGCAGGCAAGGCAGTTTTCCATTGTCTGGTGGTTGTGGTGAAAGAGGTTATCTGATGGACAAGGCTGAAAGGAATGAGGGCAGAAACAGCCCTCTTTGGTGAAGCCCACATCGACATTTTCAAGTTTCACTTGAAAAGGAAAGTGAAAGTGGAGAGGGAAGTACTGTCCTTGAGTGAGTTTATCAGAAAGTGGGTGAATGTTGCAAGAATGGCAAGGGTGGTACCACTCTCAGTGTAGACCTGTGTGTTGGAAGAAAGGTGTTGAAGAGGGCATTTGTCCTTGGTATTCAGGATGATATTGGATGGTAGGGTTCAGAATCTCTCGTGGAAGCGTCATCCAACCAAAGTACAAACATATGGGAAACTACCCCCTGTATCACCTCTCGTGAAAGGTTTGCTGGACATTGTTGTAGAGCTGAAAACGAGGTAATTTCTGCTCTTCTCCTCTGGAAGCCATCTGCTCACGATACCCTAATGTAATCTCCAGGGATACAGGCATCCAGCAACAGGACCTCCTTAATGCTATGATGGACCATGAAGTCTGGCGTAACACAGTAAATTCCATTGTCTCGACCACTGTCAAACAGTGATGATGATGAGGGTTCATTGATTATCCCTAGAGATCCTCCTGTGTCAGCAGGACCCTATCACTATCACTTTCTTTCCCTCTTCTTCTAGGGTCCTATAATGTCTGTTTTTTAAACATTTTTTTATCATTCCATATGTAACCCCCGCCTCATGCATACACTTTATGCCTGTCTTTGTATTGTTCCCCTCATTCTTCATCCTGGCAAATGTAAGAAATCATTAGTTATCATCACCATCATTATTATTATTATTATTATGATCATCATCATCATCAGCATCATCATAAGTT
>NC_043020.1:4098329-4105829 GCF_006345805.1 Octopus sinensis | reverse complement strand
GAGGTCATTGCCAGTATCGCCTGACTGACCCCCGTGCCGGTGACATGTAAAAAGCAGCCACTACACTCTCGGAATGGTTGGCATGAGGAAGAGCATCCAGCTGTAGAAACTCTGCCAGATCAAGATTGGAGCCTGGTGCAGCCATCTGGTTCGCCAGTCGTCAGTCAAAATCGTCCAACCCATGCTAGCATGGAAAGTGGACGTTAAACGATGATGATGATGATGGTATTACATAATATTTAAGTATCGCTCTATAAAAATAATACTTACTTGGGAGCAGGAAAGGCATTTGGCTGTTGAAAATCTACTTTGAGTGAGTTTCCTCTGACCTTTGCATGTATGGATCAATAATTAGTAAAACCCCATTCTTCCTAATGGACACCAATGGTCATCATGGCCTGTCATCAACTTTCATCCAAATTCGTATCTGCACATTCTATTTTGGAATGCATGCATGTGCTTTTTCTTCATATTTAATCAGTTTTGTAGAGCAAAGGTTTTCTCCAATGTGGTCGATGCCAGGTCCGCCTGACAGGCCCCTGTGCTGGTGCCACGTAAAAAGCACCCGCTACACTCACGGAATGGTTAGCATTAGGAAGGGCAACCTGCTGTAGAAATATTGCCAGATCAGATTGGAGCCTGGTGCAGCCATCTGGCTCTCCAGCCCTTAGTCAAACTGTCCAACCCATGCCAGCATGGAAAACAGACATTAGACGATGATGATGATGATGATGATTATATATGTATTCTTTTATTCTTTTACTTGTTTCAGTCATTTGACTGTGGCCATGCTGGAGCACTGCCTTTTAATCAGAGAAATCGACCCCAGGACTTATTCTTTGTAAGCCTGGTGCTTATTCTATTGGTCTCTTCTGCCGAACCGCTAAGTTATGGGGATGTAAACACACCAGCACCGGTTGTCAAGTCATGCTGGGGGGACAAACACAGATACAAACACACACACACATAAATATGTGTGTGTGTGTGCGTGAAGGCACATGGCTCAGTGGTTAAGGTGTTGCACTCATGATTGCGAGATCATGGGTTTGATTCCCAGACCAGGCATTGCGTCATGTCCTCGAGCAAAGCACTTCATTTCACTTTGCTCTGCGATCATTTCGTCATCTGACATGTAGCACCTGTACAGGTAATGTCAATTTGATGGAGGGGGGGGGTGAGCTTATGTGGACACAAACATTTGATCATTGCAAACAAATCGTTTGTGTGGTTGTTTGATAAGAAACTCTCAAACCCCTATACTTCATCTAATGATGGAAGAGCCCATTATATATATATATATATGATGGGTTTCTTTCAGTTTCTTATTTCTTGATTGCCCACAAGGGGCTAAACATAGAGGGGACAAACAAGGACAGACAAAGGGATTAAGTCGATTACATCGACCTCAGTGCGTAACTGGTACTTAATTTATCAACTCTTGAAAGGATGAAAGGAAAAGTCAACCTCGGCAGAATTTGAACTCAGAACGTAAAGATAGACGAAATACCACTAAGCATTTCACCCTGCGTGTTAACGTTTCTGCCAGCTCGCAGCCTTCTTTCAAGTTCTGTCTACCAAATCCACTCACAAGGCTTTGGTTGGCTCGAGGCTATAGTAGAAGACACTTGCTCAAGGTGCTATGCAGCAGGACTGAACCTGGAACCACGGTGTTGGGAGGCAATATATTTATATAATCTTGTTGCTTTTTTACATTTAATATTCTTTATTTACATCTTTGTTCTATTCTGTAGTGTTGGTCATCTGGATGAAATAAAACACTTGGATACTTTAAAGACAAGTTTAGTTTTGGATTTTTGAAGCTTTCTGCCATAATGCCTCCTGGTCGTGAAGCCCTCCCTTTAACAGCATTGGTGATCCCTTTACTTGTAGGCCTCTATGTGCCCACAGTAATATCACGTTCCCGTGGTGCACCAAACTGTGAAGACTTGACACCGCATCATCATCATAAACCGGCTCAAACATCAAATCCACCCTATTCAGTTGATTTCTCTCCTCAGGATTTTAAGGGTGGAGACACTATTACAGGTATGTCAAATTTCTTTTATTGGTTTAGTTTTTTAGTTTCTATTTCAATTAATACAGGTATGTATGAGACCATAACCTGTGGCCTATGCCAGGAACGTAACCAGCCTGCTTGTGTGTACCTTTTCCTTCTTTCATCCCTAAACTCTGCTTACGAAGACCTGTTGAGGCAAGTGAAATCAATATCACTTTCGATGACTGGCATCCGTGCTAGTAGGGTGCTAAGAGCACCATCCAAGCGTGATCGTTGCCAGAGCAGCCAACTGCCTTCCATGCCGGTGGTATGTAAAAGGGCACCATTCGAGTGTGATTGTTACCAACGTCGCCTTACTGGCACCTGTGCCAGTGGAATGTGTAAAAGGATTCAAGTGAGGTCATTGCCAGTACTGCCTGACTGGCCCCCGTGCCGATGGCACGTAAAAAGCACCCACTACACTTTCGGAGTGGTTGGCGTTAGGAAGAGCATCCAACTGTAGAAAGTCTGCCAGATCAAGATTGGAGCCTGGTGCAGCCATCTGGTTCACCAGTCCTCAGTCAAAATCGTCCAACCCATGCTAGCATGGAAAGCGGACGTTAAACGATGATGATGATGATGATGTGTGCTTTTGTGAGCATCCTGTTTTTGCTGCATTCTTAGGTTAGTGAAAGGAAGGAAAATAGTCCTGTGATGTTGGTGGGGGTGAATCCTCATCACTGGTTTGTTGTCATCAGTGATACATGGATTCTAACAAGAAGATGACCAAGGCTCTTTTGCCGTCAGTAACAGGTAACCAGTTCTAGGGGATTCTGTCAGGTGTAGTTAATCCCAGCACATTTGCTGTCACTAGAAGTTAACTGTTTCACCATTTGATCCAAGCAGTTTAGAGATCTTTGGAAGATTTCCTCTCTTATTTCCTTTCCCATTACTTTACCATTCTGTTGCCCCCACAGGCTCTTTACTAAGATGGACATACTGCCAGTGCAATGGTTTTGGCTCCCATTCAGTGCACAGCTTCCATTGACCTTCAATTTTTGCCAATATTTTGCAACCTTGAATCACCATAATTTATAAGGTTTGGAATACGTATTCCCGATTCGTCTTGAAACTTTCTTGTTATTGAATGCAGAGTTTTTTTCCTTTCATGTTTTGCACAATTTTCAGCATCCAGTCATCTGTAGTTTTAAGGTATTGTTTGAGACCAATGGTTGATATTTTGCATGACAGCCCAAGCTGGAGCAGTCCTCTATTTCCACTTTATTTAGGGAGATAGTGGTGATCCACATCTGCTTTTCAGAAGTTTCTTGATTTCCTTATTTCATTAATGTCCCAATCTATGCTGTTGCAACTCATCATTATCATCATCATTCGTTTAACGTCCACTTTCCATGCTAGCATGGGTTGGACTGTAGGGGACAACTGGGATTACAAGAGTGTTACTATTGCAGATATTTTGTTTTTTTAGTTGAATTCTGTGGGAAACATTGTTAAACAAGTTAGGCAGTTTTTAGAGGCTGGATCACTGAAAAGCACAGCAACACCTGTTCAGTGGTCAAAGTAAATGGTCCCTTATTGGAGCCATTTGGCATCACATGCTCAGTCCATCAGGGCTGCTTGCTGTTGCCGCTTCTGTATGTATTGGCACTTGAGCCACTGCTGTGGAAGTTGGAACAGCTAAGGGACTTCCCTATTGAACTGGGACAAAGAAAGGTAATGTCAGCATATGTGGACAATGCATTGGGAGTGGGGATGGTTGCTCCTATCCTAAAGGAATATGGGTTGGTTGCAGGGGCTAAAATCTATGCCAACAGATTGATGGATTTGTGGTTGGGCTCCAGAAGAGGCAGGACTATGTCATCAGACAGCATCATTGGATGCTGGACTGATGGACTTGTTAAACTGCTTGGGGCCTGGTTTGGTCCTGACCTTCAGGTTGATAAGAACTGGGATGAGGTGGTGAACAGGGTGGCTAGTCTTACCCAAAAATGAGCTGAGAAGAAACTCTCCATGAAAGGTCAGGCAAAGGTGTTGAATACCTACATTCCCTCCATTATCATTTATCACCTGACCATCATGCCTTGTCCCAATTACTGCTTGACCAGGTTGGAGAGTTTCTTATTTAAATTCTTATGGAAGGGACGTGTTCCAATGGTCAGGTTATCACTCTGTTGCCAGCATTCTGGGAATAGCAGATTATGTCTACTGTGGCTCTAAATGTGCAGACATGCTCTTAGGTTATGCCACCTGCAACGATTTTTGGATGGTGAGCATGTGTGGGCTCCATTTGCGAGGCTTGTCTTTCTGCAGCTCATCTCCTTGATGGAGCTGCAGTCCTGGGTGAAGAAAAGACCAAGACCGAGGGCCTGGCCCCTCGAATGTTGTCAGGCACTCACAACCCTCTACAAGATGAGGAATGGGATCAGTGGATGTCCCACTTTAGAAATTTATAGAGGATTAGTGGCAAGGGAAACTCTGGACACTGACAAAAAGGAACTCACTAGTCTGTTGTGGAGGATTTTCCAGTCAGGAACTATCATGGATAATTTCCAAATGTCCTTGGCCCATCAGTGCTACCAGAAGGTGCTACTGGTTTGTGATAAGCTCTACAAGCATGGATGTGCTGTCAGATGTGATGAAACCATTCTGCACACACTCTTTCAGTGTCCTGGCATTGCTGATTTCTGGGTTTATGTCGAACTGTTGCTGTCACTTGTTGGGTGAATCCATCTGTCAGTTGAGTCTGCAGTGACAATTGCCCTGCCACTCTCCTTCTGTCGAGCAAGCAAGGCAGTGTTTCCTTTGCCTGGTCGCTGTGGTGAAAGAGGTTGTTTGGTGGACAAGGCTGAAAGGCATGAGGACAGACACTTTCGTCTTTGGCAGAGCTCTTATTCACTTCTTCAAATTTCATTTGAAAAGGAAACTGAGAGTGGAGAGGGAAGCATTGTCCTTGAGTGGATAAAAGTTGCCAAAATGGCAAGAGTGGATGGTACCTCTGTAAGTGTAAACCTGTACATTGGAGAGAAGCAATTACAGAGAGCACTTGCTCTTGGTGTTCAGGGAGATCTCAGAGAGTGGGGTTCCTTGATTATCCCTAGGGGTCTTCCTGTATCAGGAGAGCTACATCTCTATCATCCTTGTCCTGTTTTTTTTTAAAATCCTTTATATACTATGTATGTAAAAGGGCACCATTTGAGCGTGATCGTTACCTATTTCTTTATTACCCACAAGGGGCTAAACACAGAGGGAACAAACAAGGACAGACATAGGTATTAAGTCGATTACATCGACCCCAGTGCGTAACTGGTACTTAATTTATCGACCCTGAAAGGATGAAAAGCAAAGTCGACCTTGGCGGAATTTGAACTCAGAACGTAACGCAGACGAAATACTGCTAAGCATTTCGCCCGGCACACTAACGTTTCTGTCAGCTCGCCGCAGAGTTTCTACAGCTGGATGCCCTTCCTAACGCCAACCACTCTGAGAATGTATGATGATGATGATGATGATGATGTATATGTCCATTCTTTTTCAGTGTCTACCATGTATACTATTTTTTTTTTTTGATAATCATTTCATTATATGTGAACCCCAACACTTTATCTCTGTCTTTGTATTGCACCCCTCCCCCTCATCCTTCACCCTTGTAGCAAATAAATGAAAGCATTATTATTTTTATCATTATTATTATTATTATTTGAAACGTGTCTCTTCAGTTACAGTCAAAGGGACGGCAGGAAGAATTTTCAAAGGATTTGTTATTGCGGCTCGAATAGATAACAGCAATGAAAACTACGGCACTTTTACAGCTGTGCCGAACACAACAGCAGTGTCCAGTTGTTTGGTAAGATTCTAACATTTTGCAGTAATCTCTGTTAGTAGGAGTTAGTAGGTCTTGACCACAGGGATGGTGAACACCCCAAGAGAAAACCCTCTTCCCATATGAAGGAGGCAGATCCCTAGTCTTGGACATGGAATTCAGTGACACATTCTTTGGTTCCTACCTTGCTGCATCAGCTGTAAACCTGAGTATCACCACCTGTAATGCGGAAGAGAGGACAATAAGCAAATTCAAGGCCCACATTGGCTGCTCTCAGTTTGTGCCGGTAGCTGTCAAGACCTCAAGTGTTCTTCAACACCACACTGTTAATTTCCTCTGCAAAATCAAAATAACAGAGGGCCTTGTGAAGTGGAGTGGCTGCTGCAGTGAGTGTCACTAGTCATTCTGTGGTGCCATGGTCATGACTTTGGCATGTGGCTGAGTATACCATTTGTTTTGGGGGGTGGGGGTGGCCAATTGCCCTCTCCCTTTCCCTCTTCAGCTGTTTAACACTCCACACTTTTTCTTTTTTTCCCTTTTTCTGTTTTTTGTTCATTTGTATTTAAATGTTACAATTAAATAAAAAAAAACACAATTCAATTAAAACAAAAGAAAGAAAATCATGATGAGGTAATGCTAGCTACATGATGGTTGCAGGAAGGGTCACAGTCAGGGTTGACATTTGCCATTTATCAACTAGATGGCCATCACTGGTTTATTCTGTTAATCTATTTTTTCTCTTTTCCAGAAACCCAATTCTGCCCTCACTCATTCAACAAGTTCTGAAAAAAGCAGTTTATCTTTCAATTGGACATCACCAATGGATATTCCTCCTGGCCTACATTTCAAGTAAGTAACCACCACAACCTTTTATCTTTTTTATTGGTCTCTCCTTAAAACCTTCTCTTTCGTCTCTTTCTCTCTACTTGTCTCTCCATTTGCTACTTGTTTTATCTATCGGGTGGACAAAACACACAAATAAAGGCATGTGTGCACACACGCACACACATTCACACACAGTCACACACATGCACATGCACACACACAGACACACACACACACACACACACACACACACAGAGGAGCAGATGTGGTTGTGCAGTTGAAAAGTTCACTTTGTAAGCATTGATTTCAGGTTCAGTCTCACTGCATGACAACTCAGGGAAAGCTCTACAACTGTAGCCCTGGGCTGGCCTTTCTCTACTGAGTAAATTTGGCTGACAAAATGTTCCAACACCTATCACGTGTGTGTGTGTGTTTGTCACTGTTTACATTCTGTGGTCACAAGAAAATATCCCTGAGTTAGAAATCATGAGCTTTGTTGATATTCTGTCAACAAGTTGTTTCTTAGTTCTGCGCTTCGGAAGACTTCAGGAATGGGAAAAGATCTCTTATTTGATAACTAGGCTAATGTTAGTGGCAGTAATGGTACCCAGCTGTGAAACAATGCCTTAATATGCTTATGTCTAACCTATGTTAACATGGAAAATGAATGTAAAATGACAAAAGAAATCTGTGTGTGTGTGTGTGTGTGTTTGACTTTTTGAATTAGATGACATGCATACATTTAGATACATAAACAAACACGCATGCACACACAAACACACACATACATACGTGTAGGGTGCATCATATAAACATACATATATATATATATATATAT
>NC_043020.1:4089565-4098229 GCF_006345805.1 Octopus sinensis | reverse complement strand
ACTCATTCACCCCAACTTTCTCTTAATCTTTCTTCCTGTTCCTTGAGTAATGCTGCCACAGAAACTGGGAAACCGGGCCCATGAGCAGGGCTAGGCTTGAAAAGGGTGCATAAATAAATAAATAAATAAAATATATGTATTTATTTATTTATTTCGGAATGACAGGTAACTTGTTTAAGGAAAGCTATACACAGTATCTGGGATGTAAGTAAAAGAGACACAACGTCCGTATCCAACAGGATATGGACCCTGAATGAAGGAGGAGTAAGCAACCCTCAGATAACCTGAGGCATTTTACATGCTTACCTATATATATATGTGTGTGTGTGAGTATATCTGTATGTACACACACATACGTACATACATACATACATACATACATACATACCTATCTATCTTACCTGTAGTATATATTTTTTACTTTAGATTTTGTATGGAACTCATTTTTTCTAAACCCCCCCCCCGTTATCTTTTGTCTTTCCAGATCTTCATTTGTCGAATCATATTCAGTTTTCTGGGCCAATCTGAAAACCCCTCTTCTTCCAACACCTACTGTAAGTATTCTGTTTTTCTGTTTTATTTTGTATTTTATTCCTCGACTTCTGAATGAATGAAGTAAGACAATGTTTCTCAGTGCCTCCCTACTGACCCCCCCCCCCAGTTCACTTATCATGTCATTAGGGATCAACATCAAACTTGCCAGCATATTAATGACCTTAAAATGGTGGAGAAAAGGGTTGTGGTTTACCTTATCTTTATGTTTTAATCACAATGATTCAATCTGATTGATTTCTGATCATCATTAACTGATTGATTTTATATAATAATGATAATTATGAAATTATTGTATACAGTGCTCAGGTGCACCACAACTTGTCAAAAGTGCATATAAAGCATATGCAGTAATGTACAAATGTCTGGGAAGTGAACAGTGTATGAGTCAGATACATGCTTGTGTGTGTATAGAAGGGAGAAAATCAGGTGTAGTGTTGGCGAATCTCAGGAAGCATGGAAGTTTTGAAGGATGCAGTGCTCCGACAACTAACAATGATGCCGGCAGTCTGTTCCATGCTTCAGCAACTCTCAGCGTGAAAAAATGTTTCCGAAAGTCATGGGAGCTGTGCTGTTTTCTGACTTTGTAAACATGTCCACGGGTGTTAGACAGGTGGAGTTTGAAAAGGTGCTCAGAGTTATTGTTAGTAAGATGGTTAATAATTTCATGGGTGTCTGCCAAGTCAGCTGCCAGATGTCGGAGTTTCAATGTGTCCGTGCCCAGGGAAGTAAGGCGTTCAGAATATGGCAATTTTGTTGAAGTTTGGCACAAGTTGACCCTTAAATTTTTAGTTTACTAACGGCATGTATGTGTGTGTGTGTGTTTGTACATGTGTATAATATATATCTATGCATGTATGTATATGTATGTGTGTGTGTGAAGGTATATATGTAAATGTGTGAATGTATGCATTTATCTATATATCCATGCATGCATCTATGTATGCATCTATACATGCATACATTACTGCATGTGTATATCTATGCATGTATGTATTTAACTATGCATGCATGTGTATATCTATTCATGTCTCAGTGTATGTATGTAGGTATGCATGTATGACTGTATGTGTGTAGGTTTCTTTATTTCATTTTTTTTTTAATCCTTTGAAATCTGAGTATCAGAATTAGTTTCTAACCCAGAAGTAAATCTTAATCAAAGAAATTTAGAGAAGAACGATTATAAAGATGTTAAATTTTAGAAAAGTCTTCCATATTTTCATTGTTCCATTTACAGAATCAATCGACAAAATCTATAAGTATTGTTTTTATCTTTGTTTTTCCCGAAAATCTAAGTTTTCAAGTTTGACTTGAATTAACAAGTCATTACTTAATAATCAATTATTAAAATATCAATGTATAATCAACAAACTGTTGGTTTTGATGCAGTCATTTCATAAACGTCCTCAATTTGGAAAGCATTAAGGTTCAGAAATGGTGCAAAATTCTCACATTCCAATTTAGAATTCCACAAATGGAGCTTCTTTTTAAGTGCAGTCATTTTTTTCATGGCAGGGGACAGTGGTGATGTCCTCTCCTTGTAGTGCTAAGTTAACAGAATTAACTGATTCAAAAATGGTGACCCAAAAGGAGAGACATATAAGGAACTGAGTACTGGAGAATTGTCTGTGAAGTTCTTTTTTAGCACCACAAAGAAATTCGTGGATCTATTTTTGTAGAATGAAGTCTCTTTTCAATACTCTCCCCTTGGATAAGCACCTTACATGAGAGTACAGTAAAAACATTTCAAAATTGGAACCTTTGTCCTTGCACAAGTCAGCAAAAAGACATGAATTGGCTTTGATTAAATTTACCACTTTGACCACATTCTTCAAATGGTCAGGCATTGTTTTAACCAACAATGCATACCGATTGCATTACCTTCACCATTGTCTGAAAGCCAGAGTGGCAAGCAAGCATTGCTGTGGCACCATAGGTACACATGCCAACATTTTATACCATGTTTGTTAAAGAATTGATCCACTTTCTGGAATATATTGCTTGCAGTGGTTCAAGTGTTAAGGGTTTTGCAAAAAAGGGATTTGTTATTTTCAATGATTAAAATATCAATTTATAATCAACAAACTGTTGGTTTTGATGCAGTCATTTCATAAACGTCCTCAATTTGTTTATTTTTCTTCAATTATTTCCCTCTTTGGGGCACCTGACTCTTACAACTCTTCATGGTTTATGCTTGCTTTCCAAAGGGTATGCCAGTAACCCCCACCAGTGTTCCAGGAAAAAGCAGAGTAAGAACTCAAATTTTCTTATTGATTTAATTTTATTTATTATTTTATTTATTATTTATTATTTTTATTTATTATTTATTATTTTTTCAAAAATTTCAACAAATTAATTTAGATCTTCCAATTAAAATATTTCTAAAAGTCTTTGAATTAAATTATGGCAACAACATTACCACTTGTTGTTAGTGATTTTGGGAAGAGTACATGTGTAAACAGACAGTAACATGTACATGTGCATCTACACACACATACGACTGGTATCTTTCCGCTCTTGTCTACCAAATCTATTCACAAGGCTTGGGTTGACCTGAAAGTATATTACAAGACATTTGCCCAAGTACTGTGTGTTGGCCGTGCGTTGGGATTGAACTAGAGACTGCGAGCAAGTACTTGTCTTAACCAAACAGCCATACTTGTGCCTCTTCAGATTTTGGCAGAGATGTGTAGGATTGCTGATGCCCGAAAGACAAATAGATCACCCCAAGAGAGGAAATAACTATTTCTTTATTGCCCATGAGGGGCTAAACATAGAGGGGACAAACAAAGATAGACATAGGTATTAAGTCGATTACATTGACTCCAGTGTGAAACTGGTACTTAATTTATCAACCCCGAAAGGATGAAAGGCAAAGTTGACCTTGGTGGAATTCGAACTCAGAATGTAACGGCAGACGAAATACGGCTACGCATTTCGCCTGGCATGCTAACGTTTGTGCCAGCTCGCCGCCTTAAAGAGAGGAAAGAACATAAACAGCAAAGATATACTCAACTGGATTTGAACTCAGAACAGAAAGGCATGTAGCTTGATAGTAGAATGCATTTGTAACCATTGCTCTGCCTCTTCTTGCTGTGTTGCCTGATTTTAGAACAAGGCACAGCATATGTCTATGTGTGATGAGAGGGGACTAAATAGGTCGGCAATAGGAAGGGCATTTAGCTGTAAAAACCATCACCACCACCACCATAAAAACCACTTCTACCACCACCACCACCACTATCACCACTACCACCACCACTGCTGCCATGGCTGGTGTAGGTGGTGGTGGTGGTGGTTAAGTGCTGGTCTACTCTTAACCAGCAATCCTATTATCAAAAAGGTTCTATCCTGTAACCATCCCATTTTATCTCTCACTATTTTGTTTTTGACATAGTGTACCTAAGACTATATTATTCAATGTATCATTTTCGCAAGATGGGAGGGTGTGGTTTTGAGAGAGACTGGCTGCTATTCTTAACTGATTAAACAGCCACATAGAAGCCATTCCATTTTTGTTTATTTTTTTTTTTGTTGATTATAATTTTTTTTTTATGTTTGTATAGTTTTGTTAATGAAACTAATTGTTCTATCTCACACCATTTTAATTTGTTCTCCTCTTGTGAAGAATTCATGGAAATGCAGTGAAAAATTTGAGTGCCAAGTTTCTTGGGAAATGGATGAGGCCTCCAAAACCATAAATTTTGAGTTCAACTTGAAAGTTACAAATGATCGATCTTATATTGCACTTGGCCTCTCAGAAGATGATGATATGGTTTGTACATGAGAAAAGCTTTATTTCACTTTTTATTTTCATGTTGCAGTGTTCATTTTTTTCCAATTTCTCAAACTAAGACTATTGCCCCAGCATGGTCCTCTAACATTGATTGCTAAGTAATATTAAAGGAGAAACAAAAGAAAATAAACAAATATGTTAATTATTGCTTCAAGCTGGCTAACCTTAACTTTGGAAGCTAAAACAAGTTGGAGGAAATAAATTAAAAAATAAAACAAGGCTATTCTAACATTATCATCATCATCATCATTTAAGGTCCGTTTTCCATGCTAGCATGGGTTGGACGGTTCGACCAGGGTCTGGGAAGCCAGAAGGCTGCACCAGGCTCCAGTCTGATTTGGCAATGTTTCTACAGCTGGATGCCCTTCCTAACATCAACCACTCCGTGAGAGTAGTGGGTGCTTTTTACATGCCACCGGCAGAGGTGCCAGGCGAGGCTGGCAATGGCCACGATCGGTTGGTGCTTTTTACATGCCACCGGCACGGACACCAGTCAAGGTGGCACTGGCATTGGCCACGTTTGGATGGTGCTTTTTATGTGCCACCGGCACAGGGATCACAACTACAATCTCCATTGATTTTTGATGTTGATGTACTTGACTCAATAGGTCTCCTCAAGCACAGGGTCAAAACGGTGTTTCTTTACTTGCCACCTGCACAGGAGTCAGTCCAGCGGCACTGGCAACAGCCGGGTGCCAGTCATAGGATTTGGTTCAATTTCGATTTCACTTGCCTCAACAGGTCTTCGCAAGCAGAGTTTAATGTCCAATGAAGGGAAGTTGGCATTATGTGAAACGTAATCAGGGAAATAAGGAAAAAAGGGGCCCATTTTCGATTTTGCAATGTTTATTGATTTGTCTGTTAAATTAAAAGCAAAAACCAAAAGAAAAAAAAACGATCTAAAGGCAGAATTTTGTTTATAAACATTATTTCCCTTGCGAAACACAGTCCTACTGAAGATATTAGTTATGAGAAACTTTGAAATCTAGAGATGGAAAGACACACGGACATGAAGGAGCCTTTTGTAGATTTACTAGAAATAAATACTTATTTCTTTACTACCCACAAGGGCCAAACACAGAGGGCACGAACAAGGACAGACAAATGGATTAAGTCGATTACATTGACCCCAGTGCATAACTGGTACTTAATTTATCGACCCCAAAAGGATGAAAGGCAAAGTTGACCTCGGCGGAATTTGAACTCAGAATGTAATGGTAGACGAAATACCGCTGAACATTTCGCCCGGCGTGCTAACGATTCTGCCAGCTCGCCGCCTAGAAATAAATACCAATATCCTTCAAATAACTTTGCTGTCATTGGAAAGAAGGACACTTTAGATGTTGTGATCATGGGTGAAATATGCCTGAAGAAAATTCGGGATGGTCTTGGTTGGAAAGAGTTTGATCATAGGATCATAGATCTGCTTCATCCCAACCACCCAGGGACAAGCAATAACGATATGATAAGTAAAAGGGCCCAAACACATTACCATAATTGTTTTCTAGATGTGAGATCAGCTTGATGTAAACCACTTGGAATCCTGGTGCCACAAAGACAGACTGAAAGTCCAAGCACCCGGTCAACTGAGTGTCTCCCTTTGGTCTACCTTCAACACTAGAGAACATCAGCTACAAGCAAATACAACCAGCAAGTTTAACAATTGAAACACATGTCCACACACAGAAGACCTAAAGGAAAAGAAGAAATGGACATAAATCTACCTGGAGCAATCCCAGGTCGCATGCTTGACCAACTGAAAGAAACAACAGCAAAGGTGTGCGAGTGTGCACATACACAGGTATGTGTATGTATGTAACAAAACAAGAAATTGGAAGATTTCTTTTGTGTTATTTATTCATCATTACATATGTTCCACTTGCTAATAGGAATCAGTGATTCTCTCTCCAATGCCCGGTCTCTTTTACAATCTCTTGAACAAGCCTCAAATTGTGTAGGTCTTTACCTCAATGAATCCAAGACTGAATATGTAAACAAGTGCCTGTCCAACAGTGATTTCATCATCCATACTCTCAACAGTGCGCCTTTAAATATGGTTTCTGATTATAAATATCTTGGGTCATACATATCATCATCTGGAAAAGACTTTCTAACTAGAAAGGGTATGGCCTGGTCAGCCTGTAACGACATGCATAAGATTTGGTCATCAAATCTAAGTAGAGATTTTCAAACTTAAAATAAGCCACAATCGAACCGATTCTACTATATGGCTCAGAAACTTGGACGTTAACAAAGAAGCTTGAGAGGCAGTTGGATGGAACTTACACTCACCTCCTTATGAGAGCTCAAAATCTCTCATGGAAGCGCCATCCAACCAAAGTACAAATATATGGGAAATTACCACCTGTATCATCTCTTGTGAAAGGTAGAAGAGTCCAGTTTGCTAGACATTATTGTAGAGCTGAAAACGAGGTAATTTCTACTCTTCTCCTCAGAAGCCATCTGCTCGCGATACCAGAGGGCACACACTCTCCCACCCTGATGTAATCTCCAGGGATACAGGCATCCAGCAACAGGACCTCCGTAATGCTATGATGGACCATGAGGTCTGGCGTAACATAGTAAATTCCATTGTCTCGACCACGGTTGAACAATGATGATGATGAATAGGAATCACAAAGCTGTGCATGTTGGATAAATAGACAGAGAATCCCATTCTGGCTTTGCCAACTTGTGTCAAACCATCCAACCCGTGACAACATTGGAAGGTGAACGTTAAAAGATGATGATGAGATAGACATAGTGTATGTGGATCAGTGGCAAGAGCATCGAGTTCTCAATCATGAAGTCATGAGTTCGATTCCAAGACTGGGCTGTGTGTTGTGCTCTTGAGCAAGACACTTTATTTTCATGTTGCTCCAGTTTGCTCATCTGTAGAAATGAATTGCGGTGTCACTGGTGCCGAGCCGTATGAGCCTTTGCTTTTCCCTTGGATAACAACCAGTGGCATGGAGAGGGGGAAGCTGGTATGCATGGGCGACTGCTGGTCTTCCATAAAACATCCTTGCCCAGACTTGTGCCTCGGAGAGTAACTTTTTAGGTGCAATCCCATGGTCATTCATGACCGAAGGGGGTTTTTGCTTTTACCATTTACTTTGGATCCATTTTAGGTTCTTTCAGTCTTACCCAGGTTATTGATGCCTCCACAGAATCAATGTGCAACAAGCTGACATGAAACAGTTCAGTGCAAACTATAACAGGCTGCACACAAACCACACTGACACACCTACACAATTCACCTGTACATATGCAAGGTGTGTGGTTTGTTGTTACAGCCCATTGCACTCTTCACCCCCCCACACACACACACTCACACATACTTATACACAGACTTGTTACCACCCCATGGAAAAGCATCTCAGCCATATAGCACTGTGTACTACTACTACTACTACTACTACTACTACATATTATCTTGCCTGTTCTGCTTTACACCATTATCACTATCGTCATCATTGGTTAATATTGTTGTTTCCAGGGGAGCGACAGTGTGATGGAATGTCTGTACTATAATGGTCAAGTCAAGGGACAATATTCTTACAACGAAGGAATACGTAACTCTAAG
Organism: Octopus sinensis; assembly: GCF_006345805.1. Classification (NCBI taxonomy): domain Eukaryota; kingdom Metazoa; phylum Mollusca; class Cephalopoda; order Octopoda; family Octopodidae; genus Octopus; species Octopus sinensis. The sequence continues at coordinate 4,090,295 of NC_043020.1, read as the reverse complement.
GTAAGAGAAACTTCTCATTTCTTCTCTCAAATTTGGTTTAAAATCTTCATTTACATCAACACACACACACATATACCACATATCCCCCCCCCATCCACCCAAAGTAGAAAACCAACCAATATCAGTATAAGTATTCTCCACAAACATTTTCCACTTTACTAGAATGAAAGACAACTCAGAATAATGAGGCTAAGACAGAAAATTTCACAAACAAGTGTAGATTTATGTCCATTCCCACCATCAGCTGCCAAATAGATATCATTATGATTTTGACACCTGAGCAGTACCATTCAATTAGGCTGTCGACAGTGTTAAAAACGTAAAGAGTGCCTGGGAATCAGTTGAAATCCATGGGAGCAAAACATTAGCATAGCATTCCATTGCTTTTCATTACTAGTTTCATCTTGTCTCTTTGTTTTCTCTCCATGTTGATATATGGAAAATTAAGGTGGTTTTAGAGTCAGATCATGGCTGCTATTTTCAGCATGGTGGTATCTCGTAGATACCCTAATTTATAATTTTAATAATTATTACCTTTGAAGGTTATTTTTTCCATGCCGACCACTTGATAAAATTATTATTTTATTTTTAAATTAACAATCTTATCCTTATATATATATATATATATATATATATATATATATATATATATTATATATATATAAATATCATCATCATCATAGTTGTCATCGTCATCATTTAACGTCTGCTTTCCATGCTGGCATGGGTT
>NC_043020.1:4069565-4087065 GCF_006345805.1 Octopus sinensis | reverse complement strand
GCGAGTTCACTACCCTAACCACTGGGCCATTGCGCCTCCACGTATATATACATACACACATACACACACACACAACTTTCTTAATGTATATCTTCAAATAATATATGCATTGGTAAAAATATTGATAAAGTGAAGATCTGAAACAAAACTCCCTTCTCATATTTGTTTCACTCTAGCTTCACAGACACTCCCTTGTCATTCTTGTTGTCATAAATGGAGGAAAGCAGTGATTGACACACTGGAAAACTATAAATAAATCGTTGTCTGTAACTCCCTCCCACCTCCCACCAAAAGAAAACCTGTTTTTTGAAATGTAATTTGAGTGAATCTTGTTCCTAACAAGAAACTGGTGATTTCGTTTACAGGTGACTGATTTAACTCTTAACAATGGAAAATATGTTAATGGCTTAATGACCTGCAATTTCACACGAGATAATGTTATGAACAATTCTAAAATCTTCAATATTGGACAAAAACAATGGTATTTATTGGCAGCTGCTGGACCAGTAAAAGACGGTACTTCTGGTTTGGTTTTCCATTTTTCTAATCTGACATACTATTTCATCTCTATTCAAAGTTCCTTTCTGTCTTCATCTCATGTATTTACTTACTTGTATCAGTGGCAGTACTCATCTGGTTAAGGGTTGGTGGTGGAGCTAACTTTGATCAATGAGTTCATCACGGGCCCTCATGGATGCTGACCGTATTTGACAATTAGCCCAAAAATTCCAACAAGCCAGGCAATGCTTCTACCTGCGCCCCTCCCCTCCCAAATTCAGCTTACTCAAGAGGAGCAAGCACATCGAATATCATGGATACAAAAGCCATATACATCATTTGTTTTTGAGTTGTAGAGTTCATGGTTGGAGTGTCAGTGGGAAGACAAGTTCACATGTGATTTGTGGTCTTGTGCGTCATGCAACTTTTGAAGGGGATTTGCGACAGCTTCAACAATTCCTTGAGAGAAAGAAGTTGACATATTAACTCTTTCTTCTCAGTGATATGAACCTGTCCTTAGCATCTGACCCATACTCAACCAACTAATTATTTAACATTATCATGCTAGCATGGGTTTGACGGTTTGACTGGGGTCTGGGAAGCCAGGAGGCTGCACCAGGCTCCAGTCTGATCTGGCAGAGTTTCTACAGCTGGATGCCCTTCCTAACGCCAACCATTCCGTGAGTCGAGTGGGTGCTTTTTACGTACCACTGGCACAGGTGCCAGAGGAGGCTGGCAGTGGCCATGATCGGTTGGTGCTTTTTACGTGCCACCTGCACAGGGATCACAACTACAATTTCCATTTGATATATGAATTCTGTAGGCGTAGTTATTGTTTCACCATCCACATGGTGGTGTATACAACCAACTCACACAATAAAAGACTAAATGGCTGAGTGGTAAAAAGTTCGCTTCACTCAACCATATGGTCTTGAGTTCAGTCCCTTTGGCAAGTGTGCTCAACCATAGCCCAGGCCAACCAAAGCCTTGTGAGTGAATTTGGTAGAAGGAAAATGAAAGAAGCCCATATGTGTGTGTGTGTTGCTGAAAGTGTATGGTACCTGTGGAAGAATGAGACTGAGGAAGACATTGGATGAAATGATGAGGACTGATCTTAGGATGCTGGGGCTCAGAGAGGAAATGAAGATGTCTGGCAATATGAGGTTCTAGGGAAGACCCGTCCACTGAACTTAGTACCAGAAGAGTTGTGTCCCACCCACATCTAACAACACACTTTTCACCCACTCTACCCTTAGAAATCTAACTACAACTCCTCTTCTAACTGCATCTTTCTCTTCCTCACATTTCCTCTTTATAAAAGAAAAAGACAAGCAAACACACACACAACAGGCTTCTTTCAGTTTCCATCTACCAAATTCACTCACAAAGCTTTGATTGTCCCTGGGGCACTTACCTGAGATACCATTCTTTGGGATTGAACCTAGAACCATCTGGTTGGGAAAGAAACTTATCACACAGGCATGCTTATGCCTAAAGCAACTCATTCAGGCAGCATCTGATATTTACATTCTCGTATACTCTTGAATGCTCTGCTTTCCTTAAGAAGAGTAAATAAACCACCCCTTGATAAAAAATACCAGGATGTTGTGGTCATTACAGCTCTGACATGTTGGCATTACTAATTATATTACACTAATTAAATTATGTGAACAACTGTCAATAAGTTGATTGACTGGCCTAATGTGTGTGTGTGTGCATACACACACATCAAACTTATATATATATATATAATTAATAATGTCCAATCCATGCCAACATGGAAAACGGACGTTAAAGGATGATGATAATGATGAATGATAAAAGTGAAAGTTGTCAGAAGTAAAGCAGGCACCATTTCTCTATTTCTATTCAGATATAAAAAGTCCTTTTTATGTAAAGGAGATGAAATCCTACTTAAAACCTTCCTCTTGTCTTGTCTTTTTGTGTGTGTGTTGTTTATTTAGCTCCCTTAAGTCAATCTGTTTATATTTCACACCTTGTCATTTGTTTAACTTGGGAATATGGCGATGTGTGTTATGAATGAAAATTAGCTATTATTTCTAGCAAGGGTGGATCTTTTGTACCAATTTGTGTTGCCCTTCTCCTTCGATTAGTTTAATCTTTAATCTTTAATGTTCCTTGTATTTCAGGATTTATGAAACGAAAACACACCTTTACAGCTACAACCAGCGGAAAGGTTGACTTCTCGAAACAAAATCCGGTGGATTCTGAGGAAGAGGAAATTCTGACTCATCTGCACGGTAGGGAGAGTTCTTTACATGTTGTTATGTTCAATGCTCTGTCAGGGTTGACAGAAGGTATTCAACTGTTCTATAAAATCAGTGTAAGTGGTTGAGTATTCCAGAGACATGTGTCCATTTTCATGTAATCTCAGATGGATCAACATGATTCTGTGTAACAAAGTTGGATCTTTAAATTACTGGTTCTGTCCCTTTAAGGGGTCTCCACTATGGGGTCAACAAGGGCCCATGATGAAAGTCACTGAAGTGAGATTGAAACCTAGATTTTGTGATTGTGAAGCCAGCTTGTTAACAATGCAGCCATGCAGCCCCTACATTCAATAATTCTGTATTGAAAGATGTTCCATCTGTGACCATCCTGTCTTGATTTCTGTCAGAAAGATCCAGTGTACACTTCTTTACTGTAGTTGTTTAGCACAACACCCAAGACATTCCAGCCATGACAATCATGTCTCTTCTTTTCCCAGATACACTTTACAGCAGTCATGAGCAAACTGGAGGCATTCTCAATAGAATCCCCAACAAAATATTACCTTCAGTTTTTTCTCGTAGGACCACATCTTTCAGGATGAGCCATGTCTTATGAGATCTGCTTCTCAAAAAAAATTTCTCCTGTGATTCATCTTCACAAATTTCAATCAATGTGTTTTTTTTTATTTCAGTTTTTGCTAAAGTTCAAATTTCTCCAAAGGTGGAGGTTTTTGTTGTTTTTAACCTCAAGTTAGTTCCAATTTGGAGCAAAACTTCTACGTTTACAAAAATGAAAATATCAACAAATTTTCCTCTTTTATTCTTTTTCATCCTGTTTTCATTTTTCCCCCCATCACTTCTCCCCCTGTATTCTTTTCTTTCTATCTTCATTTTTCTCTTGTCAATTCTTTCATCTCTTTCTTTCACTGATTTCCTTCTTTATTTTCCCTTCATTTTACTCAACTTTTTTTCTTTCATTTCATCACATCCCATTTTAATCTATTTTCAACTCTATTCCATCCAACCTCTATTCTCTTCTTTATATTTATTCCATCCAACCTCTATTCTCTTCTTTATATTATTCCATCCAACTCTATTCTCTTCTTTATATTTATTCCATCCAACCTCTATTCTTCTTTATACTTATTCCATCCAACCTCTATTCTCTTCTTTATATTTATTCCATCCAACCTCTATTCTCTTCTTATATTTATTCATCCAACCTCTATTCTCTTCTATATTATTCCATCCAACCTCTATTCTCTTCTTATATTCATTCCATCAACCTCTATTCTCTTCTTTATATTTATTCCATCCAACCTCTATTCTCTTCTTTATTTATTCCATCCAACCTCTTTCTCTTCTTTATATTATTCCATCCAACTCTATTCTCTTCTTTATATTCATTCCATCCAACCTCTATTCTCTTCTTTATATTTATTCCATCAAAACCTCTATTCTCTTCTTTATATTATTCCATCCAACCTCTATCTCTTCTTTAATTTATTCCATCCAACCTCTATTCTCTTCTTTATAGATATTTCCATCCAACCTCTATTCTTCTTTATACTTATTCATCCAACCTCTATTCTCTTCTTTATATTTATTCCATCCAACCTCTATTCTCTTCTTTATATTTATTCCATCCAACCTCTATTCTCTTCTTATATTCATTCCATCCAACCTCTATCTCTTTTTATAATTATTCCATCCAACCTCTATTCTTCTTATTATACTATTCCATCCAACCTCTATTTTTCTTTTATATTTATTCCATCCAACCTCTTCTCTTCTTTATACTTATTCCATCCAACCTCTATCTCTTCTTTATACTTATTCCATCCAACTCTATTCTCTTCTTTATATTTATTCCATCCAACCTCTATCTTCTTCTTTATATTTATTCCATCAAACCTCTATTCTCTTCTTTATATTTATTCCATCCAACCTCTATTCTCTTCTTTATACTTATTCCATCCATAACACTCTATTTCCTCTTCTTTATATTCATTCCATCCAACCTCTATTCTCTTCTTTATACTATTCCATCCAACCTCTATTCTCTTCTTATACATTCATCCAACCTCTATTTCTCTTCTTATATTTATTCCATCCAACCTCTATTCTCTTCTTTATTTTATTCCATCCAACCTCTATTCTCTTCTTTATACTTATTCATCCAACCTCTATCTCTTCTTTATATTCATTCCATCCAACCTCTATTCTCTTCTTTATTTTATTCCATCCAACCTCTATTCTTTCTTTATATTTATTCATCCAACCTTATTTCTCTTCTTTAACTTATTCATCCAACCTCTATTCTCTTCTTTATATTATTCCATCCACCTCTATTCTCTTCTTTATATTCATTCCATCCAACCTCTATTCTCTTCTTTATATTTATTCCATCCAACCTCTATTCTCTTCTTATACTTATTCCATCCAACTCTATTCTCTTCTTATATTCATTCCATCCAACCTCTATTCTCTTCTTATATTTATTCCATCCAACCTCTATTCTCTTCTTTATATTTATTCCATCCAACCTCTATTCTCTTCTTTATATTATTCCATCAAACCCTATCTATTCTTTATATATTATTCCATCCAACCTCTATTTCTCTTTTATTTATTCCATCCAACCTCTATTCTCTTCTTTATATTTATTCCATCCAACCTCTATTCTCTTCTTTATACTTATTCATCCAACCTCTATTCTCTTCTTTATACATTCCATCCAACCTCTATTCTCTTCTTTATATTATTCCATCCAACCTCTATTCTCTTCTTTATATTTTTCCATCCAACTCTATTCTCTTCTTTATATTATTCCATCCAACCTCTATTCTCTTCTTTATATTCATTCCATCCAACCTCTATTCTCTTCTTTATATTTATTCCATCCAACCTCTATTCTCTTCTTTATATTTATTCCATCCAACCTCTATTCTCTTCTTTATATTCATTCCATCCAACCTCTATTCTCTTCTTTATACTTATTCCATCCAACCTCTATTCTCTTCTTATATTTATTCCATCCAACCTCTATTCTCTTCTTTATACTTATTCATCCAACTCTATTCTCTTCTTTATTCATTCATCCTCATCCAACCTCTATTCTCTTCTTTATATTTATTCCATCCAACCTCTATTCTTACCTTCCCCCCCCCTCTTTATATATTATTCCATCCAACCTCTATTCTCTTCTTTATACTTATTCCATCCAACCTCTATTCTCTTCTTTATATTTATTCCATCCAACCTCTATTCTCTTCTTTATATTTATTCCATCCAACCTCTATTCTCTTCTTTATATTTATTCCATCCAACCTCTATTCTCTTCTTTATATTTATTCCATCCAACCTCTATTCTCTTCTTTATATTCATTCCATCCAACCTCTATTCTCTTCTTTATATTTATTCATCCACAACCTCTATTCTCTTCTTTATATTTATTCCATCCAACCTCTATTCTCTTCTTTATACTTATTCCATCCAACCTCTATTCTCTTCTTTATATTTATTCCATCCAACCTCTATTCTCTTCTTTATATTTATTCCATCCAACCTCTATTCTCTTCTTTATATTTATTCCATCCAACCTCTATTCTCTTCTTTATATTCATTCCATCCAACCTCTATTCTCTTCTTTATATTTATTCCATCCAACCTCTATTCTCTTCTTTATACTTATTCCATCCAACCTCTATTCTCTTCTTTATACTTATTCCATCCAACCTCTATTCTCTTCTTTATATTTATTCCATCCAACCTCTATTCTCTTCTTTATATTTATTCCATCCAACCTCTATTCTCTTCTTTATACTTATTCCATCCAACCTCTATTCTCTTCTTTATATTTATTCCATCCAACCTTATTCTCTTCTTTATATTTATTCCATCCAACCTCTATCTCTTCTTTATATTTATTCCATCCAACCTCTATTCTCTTCTTATATTTATTCCATCCAACCTCTATTCTCTTCTTATATTTATTCCATCCAACCTCTATTCTCTTCTTATACTTATTCCATCCAACCTCTATTCTCTTCTATACTATTCCATCCAACCTCTATTCTCTTCTTTATATTTATTCCATCCAACCTCTATTCTCTTCTTTATATATTTATTCCATCCAACCTCTATTCTCTTCTTTATATTCATTCCATCCAACCTCTATTCTCTTCTTTATATTTATTCCATCCAACCTCTATTCTCTTCTTTATATTTATTCCATCCAACCTCTATTCTCTTCTTTATATTTATTCCATCCAACCTCTATTCTCTTCTTTATATTTATTCCATCCAACCTCTATTCTCTTCTTTATATTCATTCCATCCAACCTCTATTCTCTTCTTTATATTTATTCCATCCAACCTCTATTCTCTTCTTTATATTTATTCCATCCAACCTCTATTCTCTTCTTTATATTATTCCATCCAACCTCTATTCTCTTCTTTATATTTATTCCATCCAACCTCTATTCTCTTCTTTATACTTATTCCATCCAACCTCTATTCTCTTCTTTATATTCATTCCATCCAACCTCTATTCTCTTCTTTATATTTATTCCATCCAACCTCTATTCTCTTCTTTATATTTATTCCATCCAACCTCTATTCTCTTCTTTATACTTATTCCATCCAACCTCTATTCTCTTCTTTATACTTATTCCATCCAACCTCTATTCTCTTCTTTATATTTATTCCATCCAACCTCTATTCTCTTCTTTATATTTATTCCATCCAACCTCTATTCTCTTCTTTATATTTATTCCATCCAACCTCTATTCTCTTCTTTATATTCATCCATCCAACCTCATTCTCTTCTTTATATTTATTCCATCCCCTCTATTCTCTTCTTTATACTTATTCCATCCAACCTCTATTCTCTTCTTTATATTTATTCCATCCAACCTCTATTCTCTTCTTTATATTTATTCCATCCAACCTCTATTCTCTTCTTTATACTTATTCCATCCAACCTCTATTCTCTTCTTTATATTCATTCCATCCAACCTCTATTCTCTTCTTTATATTCATTCCATCCAACCTCTATTCTCTTCTTTATATTTATTCCATCCTACCTCTATTCCTTTCTATTAGAATGTCTGACAAAATACTGTTATTTCTTCCAACTCTTTACATTCTCAGTTCAAATCCCATCAAAGTCAACTTTGTTTTTCAACTCTCCAGGGCCAATGAAGTACCAGTCACATTTTGTGGTTGATTTTATAAATTAACAGATTCTCTTCAAAATTGCTGGTTTTCTGCCTAAACTTTGGCGCCAAATGTCTTCTACTTGTTTGCATTTTCTTTGCAGGTGTGTCCATGATTGTGGCTTGGGTATTCTTTGCTTCTGTTGGAATATTTGCTGCTCGTTATTCAAAATCCGTTAACAAGAAACTCTGCAAGATTATGCTGTGGTTCCAGGTAAGAAAGGAACCGGATCAGCCATCGTTGTCATCATTACATAATTATCTGCATCATTCACATATCTTTCATACAATCACCACCAGCATAACCATTCCTACCATCATCATCATCATCATCATAACCACTGTCATCATCATCATCATTATCGCCACAACCACTGTCATCATCATCATCATTATCGCCACAACCACTGTCATCATCACTCTCATTGACCTACAAGTTCTGATTTCAACTTATTTCGACCCCATTCAAATGTTGCAATCAGAATCACATAAAATACCTTTGTTGTGTGTGTGTGGAGGGGACCCTAGCAGCTATGTGTGAGTGAGTGTTTGTGTGCATCTCACATACTTCTCTTTCTGTCCGTCTCTCTCTCACTTTTTCTCCCCACCCCTTCACACACACAATCACAGATATTTGTGTTCTTCTTTTGCAGCTCCACAGAACTTTCATGGTTCTAGCTATGTTGTTGACCATTCTAGGATTCATCTTAATCTTTATTCAGAATGAAGGCGAATACAGTGAAGTAAGTATCTTTGTGCCATATCTACAGACACTGGTTCATTGAGTAGTCTTTGCAATTACTTAATGTCTGTTAAGGTAGTGGAATCACATTCACAAGCAAGGGAACTCAGTGGAAATGATCCAAATTTGCCTAGGGCTAAACAATCTCATGACAAACCATCCAAGCCCTGTGGAGTCCTCTCATCTTAATCAGCTGTCAATGTTGAATTTCTCTTTAAACTTTACTCCCCACCCAACCTTCAACAATCTGACAATTATTGCTTCACTGAAAAGATTTCATAAGACTGAAACATGACCATATTTGCTAAAACTCAGAATTAATCCTAAATGAATATCTCTGTTCAGTTTTTAAGAAATTTAGATGTTAGAATTACCTCCCTTGTCCTTCTTAACCAGAGTTAATGGGTTTTGTTTTTTGTTTCCTCATTACAGAATATTTTTAATTACTTGTTTTGGTCACTGGAATGTGACCAGACTGGAGCACTACCTTCAAATGTTTTAGTTGGTCATGTCAATCCCAGTACTTATTTTTAAGTCTGGCATTTATTGATTTCTCTTTGGTGAACTGCTAAGTTAGAAGACATTAAACAAAGACTTTTTTGGCAAAACATCATCAGTATATTCACACACACATGACAGGCTTCTGTATAGTTTCCACATGCCATTTTCAACCGCAATGCATTGTTCTGATAGAAAAGCTCCCAGTATAAGATATTTGGCCAAAATTCCCTTCAGTGGAACTGAATGTGAAATGATGAGGGTGCCAAGATAACAATTCAACTTCACAGACATTGCTCTAGATTAAGTTAGTATTTTCTGCTCCCTACATTATATTGGTCCCAGTTTTAATATGTCTTCCTTTCTCTGCAGCTTCAGGGCTCATCAGCAAAAGCTCATCCCATAATTGGAATCATTGTTACCATTTTCGTCATTATCAATGTGAGTACATTGTATCCTTGTAACTCATTTAATCACCCCCCCAACCCATCTCTTTTTACATCTTTTACCCAACCCTTTCACCTCCTTCTCCCACCATTCTTGACTTTTCCTCACCTCTCTCCCACTTGTAACTCCTACTTCCCTTCCACCCATGACCCACACCATAATGCTACTCACTCTATCCTCTTCTTTACCAATTTCTATTTCAGCCCATCTTAGGCTATTTTAGGCCGGGAAAAGATCATCCGAAGCGGATTTATTTTAACTGGGTCCACAGCATGATCGGCACCATTTTGATGATTCTTGCTGGTAAATATTGCTGGCTTTCTTTGATTTTATTGAATTGAGAACATGATTTTAAATAGAGTAATATCAATTGTTGTAGAGAATAGATATTGATGCATTATATGTGTGTGTGTGTGTGTGTGTGAGGTGCATTTAAAAAGTAGCCAACCTTTGGGCATAGAAAAGGCTAGTTTATACATTTCACAGATTTTCTTTAATCCCCTTCAAAACACTCCTGTTGCGATTTCATGCACTTTTCCCAGTGGTTCTGCCACAGCTTGTAACACCTCTGGAAGAACACCTTCTCTGGAATGATATGGAGCTCCTCCATCACTTTCCTCTACTCGAATCTTTTCCTTTTCAACATAATTTTCAGTTTGGAGAGGAGCCAGAAGCCACATAGTGCCAAGTTGGGAGAGGAGCCAGAAGCCACATGGTGCCAAGTTGGGAGAGGAGCCAGAAGCCACATGGTGCCAAGTTGGGAGAGGAGCCAGAAGCCACATGGTACCAAGTTGGGAGAGGGGCCAGAAGCCACATGGTGCCAAGTTGGGAGAGGAGCCAGAAGCCACATGGTGCCAAGTTGGGAGAGGAGCCAGAAGCCACATGGTGCCAAGTTGGGAGAGGAGCCAGAAGCCACATGGTGCCAAGTTGGGAGAGGAGCCAGAATCCACATGGTGCCAAGTTGGGAGTGGAGCCAGAAGCCACATGGTACCAAGTTGGGAGAGTAAAGAGTCTGTGGAACTGGTCTGTTGTTCATCATCATCATTTAACGTCCGTTTTCCATGCTAGCATGGGTTGGATCGGGGTCTGGGAAGCCAAGGGGCTGCACCAGGCTCCAGTCTGATCTGGCAGAGTTTCTGCAGCTGGATGCCCTTCCTAACGCCAACCACTCCATGAGTGTAGTGGGTGTTTTTTATGTGCCACTGGCACAGGGGCCAGAGGAGGCTGGCAAACGGCCATGAATCGGTTGGTGGTTTTATGTATCACCGACACGGACGCCAGTCAGGTAGCGCTGGCATCTGCCACGTTTGGACGGTGCTTTTTATGTGTCACCAGCACAGGTGTCTTGGGGCAGAATGAGCAGATGCGTTTTACAACCAGTAAAAGCATAGTACATGTGCCCAGGTGATATTCGCCAGGTGTGTGATAGCCATGGTTTGGTTTTTTTATTACCTAAAGCTGGCTCAGGCAATCTGCAGCCCATGGCACACCTAACAATAAAATAAATAATAAATGCGCCCTTCTAAAGCCTAGCCAGGCTCATGGGCCTGGTTTCCCGGTTTCTGTGTTCCCCAGCTTGACAGTACACCAGTCCATCACAGCATTACTCATTTTTGCCAGCTGAGTGGACTGGAGTGGATGTTACCTTGAATTATTTTTAGAAGTATGGCTGGCCTGACAATGAGTTATGTCTCATGTGACTCACTTCTCGAAAAAGGTGGCCTGGCTTCACCTGGAATACGGAGTAAGATGAGAGAAATCAAATGGAACACTGCTTTTAGTGTCAACTGTTTTGTATTGATATTACAAACATAACCATATTGAAACAACATACTGCTGTTGCATATATAACTATGTTGCTATGGTATAATTTCTGAGAGAAAGAGAGAGAGAGATGCAAGGAGAAATTTAGTGAGAAAATGTACCAGATTGGATTAACTTAGTTCATTCATAGGTTTAACATTGGTTTTTCCTTCCTAGCATGGGTTGGATGAATACCTGTTTGTGAGGAATGGTTTTTCAGCTGGATGTTTTTCCTATCAATCACCATTGCATATTTTTCAAGTAGGTCTTCAACAATGTTGCTCTACTAACTCTCAGCTGAGTCTGTCAACAAATATCACCTGAGTCTCTTTAGTACAACACCTTTCAATTGAATTACTGTGGGGGGGGGTTCAATGTAATTGATTTTTCTAAATGAGAAATTCCTATCCAAGGTAAACCGGACAAAATGCTTAGTGTTCTGAGTTCAAATTCTGCCAAGATTGACTTTGCCTGTCATCCTTCTAGAATATCAGGCCTTGTGTCTCAAGTAATAAGGATTATTATTATTATTATAGAATGGTGGATTAACAGAATCTTTATTGTGGTATTTCTTCTGGAAATGAGTCCAAATTCCAGCAAGATTAAGTTTGCCTTTCATTGTTCCAGGGTTGATGAAATAAAATCCTAGCTAAGTAATAGGGTTGATGGTCTTGACTAAGCCCTCAACACAAAAATGCTGGCTTTGTATCTCAAATAATAATAATGATGATGATGATGATTGCTGCTGTTGAGTGTTTCAAGGAAAAGATTAATAAAAAAAGACGATTCCAGATAAAAGAAGCTGCATCTATTTTGCAATGGGTGTGTGAATGTAATTTGGGTCCATATTTGGATTTTGCTATGAATTCACAACGGAGACAAACATGTCTGAGTTTGTCTGGGATCGGACAAATGTGTCTGTTGATTGCAGGATAGAATTTTTCTATTTTTGTTTCTTCAACTCAAATTGTTTTGATGCAACACATTTTGGTAACATTTTGTTATTGCTATGGCCTTGTCTTTGATCTTTTAGATGTCACAATATTTATTGGAGTTTTGATGCACAGCAAGATGGAGAATGTAGAGAGAATGTACGACGCTTTTGTCATTGAAATGAGTTTGTTTTTGGTCTACAAATTCGTTGCTGGTTGTGGAATGGAAATAATGGAATATTGTAACCAAGGTAACAACACTGATTCCTTTGCTTCTAAAATTAGGAAACATCTTCTCATAAATATATTTTCAGAAAGTATTTGAAAGTCATTGTTGCACATTTATGACAGGCCATTCTTTGATTTACTGTATATCTGATGGGGAGAGTGACAAGGAAGTGTCTGGATCTCGAATCAGAACAAATATCACAAGCGAACTTAATTACAAAACAATAGTTTCAGTTTTATGATTGATGTTCACAATCTTTATCAATATACATCAACATACACATTTATATGTATGTGTATGTATGTGTATATATATATATATATATATATATACATAAATATATGAGGGAATTTTTTTAACCAGAAAATTTTTTCTGGAGAACAATTTTTAGTGGTTAAAACCATAGCGGATCTTCTCCTAGCATAAGGGTTTCCACATAGTGGTTAAAAAAATTCCCCCTTATATTTATGTATGAAATACTATTTACTGAATCTCAATTTTTTTATATGCTAGACCACTGGTATTAAAATTGATGTTATCAAATTAATATCCAATTTTTCACCTTCATTTTGATTTCAATTTTATATATATATAGCAACAGGTTCAGTCCCAGAGTCTGGCACCTTGGACAAGTCTCTTCTTTCATTGCCTCAGGCTGACCAAAGCCATGTCAGTGGATTTGGTAATGGAAACCGAAACACTTTCACCGTGTGTGTGTGTGTGTCTCCTTATCTTGGCATTGCAGGGTAGTTGGAAGCGATTGTCACAATTATACAATCAAAGTAATTTATTTCCAGTCTTCTGTACCACCATGTCTGGCCATGAGGGAAATATTACCTTCATTGGAAACAGGTAGGACGGGCACCTGACTGCAGAAAATGTACCTTTAACCCAGGCAAGTATGGACAAGTGGATGTCAAAACGATTATATATATAATTAATAATCAAGTTTTCTCATTTCTCCTCTGGTTAATTAATAATTCCACACACACTTTCGGATTGAGGTATGCACTTGATTACATCACACTCCCTCACATATAACTGATACTATATTTTATTGACATCTCCAAGGTGACCTTTGCTGGGATTTGAACTCAAACCCTGAAGGGACTTAAATACCTGAAGGGTTTCCTGACACTTTAGCAGTTTAACCAAATCCACGAACTTCTTATTGATTTTCTTTTCCCTATGTTTATAGATGAGGAGGAGGCAGAAGATCACAGTATTAAACCGATGTTTTGGAATAGGCTAAGAGGCACATTTGGTTATGGTATTAAGTTACCTTCCTTTACATTATGAGTTCAAATCTTCTTGACCTCAATATAAAGTACCAGTCATGTACTGGGGTTGACATAACCAACTAACCCTTCTTTTGAAACTTTTTCCCCTCTACTTATCATAGTCATCATCATCATCATCACCTTCATTTTATGCTTCTCTTCCATGCTAACGTCTCACTCACCTGCTTTCTTCTTGATATCGCTTCTTTGGCTTATTGCTCTTATCACCAACCACGAGTGAACTGGGCGAATGATACTGCAAGCAGCAGCACTTGAGAGGTCATTATGTTCTCAACAAGACGACATATGCTTCTCTTCGCCTTCCAATGTCTCCCCTGGTTCACCAATCTCAGATGCAGATTATCCGGACACCAACAGTGAAGGTTGCCTTTCGTACCTCAAAAGACTAGAGAGTTTCCTCTTGTCTATGCTGTGTGTTTGTTTCGTCAGAGTCAGTGACTGGTAGAGAAGCTGGTGCTTGAAGTAGGGAAATTGGTATGATGGTAGAAACAGAACTGGCTGGTATGGCAGAGTGATAGCTGCTTGTGGAAGAGCCAAGCTCTAGGAAGAGTAAGTGATGACTGTGAATATAGCAAGGGCTTCAGAAAAAGGGGGATGGATGACAGGCAGTGAAGAAAGAGTGATTGGCAAATGTATCAGGTTCTGCCTGGCATTTTTCTATACAGGGAACACAAGAGGTAAGCGATAAATTGTTAAGATTGACAGATTGTAACAATCATTAGCATGTCAGACAAAATAGAATGTAAACAGGGTCGATAAAATAAAGCACCCATCAGATACTGGGGTTGATGTAATTGACTTAGCCCCTCCTCTGAAATTGCTGGCCTTGTGCTAAAATTTGAAACCATGATTATTATTATTAAAGCAGTGAGCTGGCAGAATCGTTAGCATGCTGGATGAAATGCATAACGGTATTTCGCTTGCCGTTACGTTGTGAGTTCAAATTCTGCTGAGGTCAACTTTGCCTTTCATCCTTTTGGGGTCGATAAATTAAGTACCAGTTACGCACTGGGGTCAATATAATTGACTTAATCCCTTTGCTGTCCCTTCTGTATTTAGCCCCTTGTGGGTAGTAAAGAAATAGGTATTTCGCCTGTTGCTACATTCTGAGTTCAGATTCTACCAAGGTCGACTTTACCTTTTGTGGCTGATGAAATAGGTACCAGTGAAACACTGGGGTAAATGGGATCAACTGGTCCCCTCTGCCCCCACAATTTCAGGCCTTGTGCCTTTAGTAAAAAAGATTATTATTATAAGGCAGAGGGCTGGCAGCATTTCGCCTGTCACAACATTCTGAGTTCAAATTCCTCCGAGGTTGGCTTTGCCTCTCATCCTTTCAGGGTTAATAAAGTACCAGTCATGTACTGAGGTTGATGTGATTGACTTACTCTTTCCCACAAATTTCAGGTCTTCTGCCGCCAGTAGAAAGTATTATTATTATTGTTGTTGTTGTTATGACCAGTGGGGTCGGCAGCGTCATCAACTTGCCCCCCCCCCCAGTCTTTTGCTCTGGTGGCCAACTTTGCCTTTCATTTTATTTTTATTTTTTCAAAGTTGATAACTTTAGTTGAACATTGGGGTTGATGTAATCAACTCAGCCCCCTCCCTACAAAAGGTCAATCTTTGTGCCTATAATAGAAATTATTATGATTATCATTACAGATAAAGTGTCTGCATATGAAATGAACACACCTGGACAGAATAAGCCACCTGAACCGGAAGTTAATAAGGTCAGTGAGAAAAATGGAGTTTTGACAATTGGACAAACTCCTCTGTGTGTCTGTGTGTGCTATTTCCAGTAGTTGCTGCCTCTGGCACCATACGCAGCATCCATGCTGTGTATGCTGCCAGCATCATACACAACATGCAACTGACCACTGAGTTGTATATATCTTGTATGTATGCACACATGAATATATTTATTTATGTATGTATGTCATTATTCAGGATTATTGGAACTTCAAAAGGGGTTGAAAAATAGCATTACAAATTGAACAGCTGTTTCTGGGAGCTTGGTGGCCCCTAACGATGTTTGTTGATTAATTAAGCGGCGGAAAAGGCCTCAAATTGGATCTGGTCAAGGAGGAACAAAAGCCAACTTGATGAAGATTAATTGGTGTAGTCATGTAGGCCTCTGGAGCCGACGATACGGGTTCGAATCCCTTCTCAGGGCCACAGCAGTGCTAGAAACCAACCCCACCCAAGGCATACTAAAATGGACAGCAGGTGGACATCTGGGAGTCATGACTCAGACGTAGCCTGACCCCGCTAGAGCGTCAGGAGTTAAGGGCCGAAACACTTGCTTAAAGGGGGTTTCTTCTTTAAGGACCACCTGCTGTTATGCTCACCCCGAGTTTCTTTCCACATTTGAGATGGGGATGTGTATGTTAAAGCAGGTCTTCTGGAAAAGGTCAGGGAAAATGGCAATGGACATCTTGGGAATCTTTGGTTTGAGCGTAAGATCATGGCACTCCTGATCCTGCAACCCATATTAACACTAGATACCTAGCCCAGGCTTCTCTCTGGATCATGCCAGCAGGGTGGTGAGATTCTGTGAGGTGCTGTGCAAGCCTTATTCCTCTTCAAAATTCTGTGCAAGCTTGCTTTGCCAGAGGTGGTCATCAATGGGTTGACAGCCATGGTGTATGTTTGTGTTTGTGCCTGTGTATGCATCAATTGTCACCATATTGATTGAGGATGAGGCAGAGAATGGTAGGAGTGAGAGGGGGAACAGAGCTAAATGAAAGACAGCCACAATTTGTAGGGAGACGGAATGGAAAAGAAGAGAGAGTGAGGGAGGCAGGGTGATAGAAGAAGGAGTACTGGAAGTGAGGGGGTTGGGACATGTCAACATTCATACGGGAGGGAGTAATGGAGGAGAGAGAATGATGGTTAGCAATTAAGAAAACAAGTTGACAAGCTGCTGCTGGATTGGATTTAGGCAGCAGGGAAAAGTGGATTGAAAAATGAGGCTGAACAACAACAACTCTTTAAAACGAAATTCTGTATGAAATGATTTACATTAATTGATAATCTCCTCCTCCTCCTCTTTGATTTATTTTCTAATTTCTTTGTCTTTTTCCAATGTTTCAGGAGGAAAAGGTGAAGACCATAATGTTGTTGGTCCACACAGTAATATGTCTAGCATTCACCATTTCACTCATTGCTACTTTGTTTATGAAACCTTGATACATTCCAAAGATCCAGATACGTGTATCAGCCCCACCCCTGCCATTCTCTGATCAGGCAAAGCTCTTCAAATCAGCTCAAATAAATATGAACATTTCTTTCTGTGATACCAAGCCAAAGAGAAAGGGTAGGAAAGGAATTAGTTAATTCAGCCAACCCTCACACTATCACTGGTATGGTGACTTATCTTTATTAACCGTAAATGAATAGAGATCAGAATCTCATCTGGTGAAATTCCAGCTCAGAACATTGGACCAAAGAAAAATGGAACTAAATATCACAGAAACATTTTGTCCTGCAACTCTGCTAACCACTACACTTACTAATGATAATAATAATAATGATAATAATATAATAATAATAATAAAAATAGTAATCTACAAATAATTGAAGTTATTAAAAAAAGTATG